>NW_012026847.1:101798-118791 GCF_000956235.1 Wasmannia auropunctata | reverse complement strand
CATTGATGAAAATCAGGACATAAAGAAATTAGGCAAACAACACGTATCTATAATATAGTTATGCGGAAATATTAATTCAGTTACGCTAACATGAGAACCGTGGTGCGCGGATTAAAACGGTTCGGCGATTTCGCTGCCGCGAGATCGGCGGAATCGCTTCATTTCCATCGAAATTAAGAGACGGAAACCTCGCGCCACACTCCTTTGGAAACGGTCCACCAGCGGGCGGCACGTCGGAGAATGAACAAATCTAAATGAACGTGCCGGATGATAAAAGGACGTCCGCGAGTATACGCGCGTTTTTATCCGGCTGCGCCTCCGCAACCTAATTGAATGCAGCGCAATCTAAACGGCGTCAATTTGCTGATTCCCCTTCCGTCCTGAATGGCTTTAATGCCCCCGCGTACAGAGAGAAAAAGAGTGAGAGAGAGAGAGAGAGAGAGAGAGAGAGAGAGAGAGCGCCACCCGCGGTCCTCGACGACCGACATTATCACCTTCCCCGATGAGAAACGGAAGGCTCGTTTCGCCGCCGTTAATTCTGTCACCGCACTCCGAGGATATTCCTAAATCCGGCGAGGCGGAATCCGCTTCGTGCGGTTGTCGACATGGGCGAGTTCGCGAAACGGATGAGGACTTTCCACAAGCTAATTAGCTCCCTCGCCGTCGTCGACGATGATGTCACACTCTCAGTTTCCCCGTGTATGTTTCACGTTTCAACGGGAAACTTTCCTTTCCAGGACCGATTTACACACCACCGTCGTTGCTGCAGTCCCGCAGTCGATCGTGCGAAAAGCTGGGCGTGCGGTGCGCGCCATTGCGATCATCCCTCGCGAAGTTCTTTTTTTCCTCTTTCGGGTCTCTCGCTCGCACGAGGATCGACGGCGACTCTGATTTCTGAATCGCTGTTCCACCTCGTTCATCCGTCATTCTCGATCGCCGTCCGTTATCACGGCCTCGTGCCCTACCCGTTTGCGGGCACGAGCGAACGGCCTCGTTATCGAACCGCCGCAATAATAGCGTACGTCATAGTTAATAGGAAATTGTTGATACGTGTCGCGTGTGTAAATTGATGTGCGTGTGTTCGCGAGTGTCCGTTTCTGGTGGTGGCCTTATTGTTGCCGGCGTTTTGACGTTTCCGTTACGAGTTTCTCCGAGGGAGCCGGGTGTTGTTGGGTCGTGGTGTCCTTTACGATCGCTCGTCGACGGCTCGTGCGGAAGTGCGGCGACGTCGGGATTAAGGAGCGAGCATCTTCGACAGCTCCTCGTCCTGGAGGCAGCCCTTCAGGAACTCGTCCTGCGTCAACTGCCCGTCGTTGTTCTCGTCCATCTTCGCGAATATGTTCTTCGCTCTCTCCTCCGCGCTGTCCGCCGGCCTATTGCTCGAACACGCGCCGAGCATGTCGTATATCGCCTGGGAACAGAAAGGACAACACTTTTTGTTTCTCCATTGTGGTATTCAGGATCGCGCCGGTGGAATCAATGCGCCACCCGCCCGCACGTCTAGAGAAGAGCAGTCTATTTTATCGCGTATCCGATACAAAGGAGAGTTCTGCATCAACGTCTTGGAATACGGAGAAACGATCAACGTCGTTCACGATGATTTCAAAGGGGAAACATTCTCACTTCTGCTCTCAGTTCACAAAATGATATCAATCATCCTTGTTCCAAGGCGTCGATACATTTCCAACTGTAAATTCGTGAAAGATCTCAAGAGTTTAATGTCATAATAGAGTAGAAGTAAATTTATACGGTGCTTTTTTATTGAATTGTGTGAGGATATTAGTCATCTCCAATTCACAGGGAATCGTTAAGCTGATGTAACAGTTAATGCAGTTTTACGACTTTACCTTCTCACGTAATACAGATACGTTTCATATGTGTCTGCAACTTTCATTAAACATGGGTCCTACATCGATTTTAATTATACCAGAATGTATAATGTATATGCACATATCCCTTAGGGCTCAATAAGATGAAACATATATGAGCCGATATTACATATATTTCGTGCGCTGGTAGCGCACAAAAACAAACAATTTATATAAAAAATTGATACATTTATGTTATAATTTCTTTGTTAAAAATAATATTTTTCCTAAGAAAATGCGAAGAGAGATTGAGCAAAATGCGATTTGCGAATTATGCATTATAAATGCAATAAAGTCGTAAATCACGAAAACCACGAACAACCCTCGTGTCACATTCTTTCAAACGAGAAACATCCTAAATCCATCAAGCTCGAAGGTAGCCCGCGACTCGGGCATACAAAAAAACGGCACCTGATTAATGAACATTCAATGGATCGCCGGTGAGCGTAGCTTCTTTCGATCTATAGGTATACACTATCAGACTATAAAAATAACAAAAGTACAACCATTTATTACTTTAGCAATTCCTTTATGTAGTTTATGTAATAAGAAATATGCCATTTTTTAATAAGAGTTTATGATTTAAGAAAAATTACTTTCACAAGGAAACATATATATGGGACATTCTCTGTCAAAACGGCCACTCCCCCGGCCCACTTCAATTTTTGAGATAAAATACTTTAAGAGGTCTTAAAATTTTCGTTAAAATGTCTACTTTTTGATATCATATGGCCTTAAAAATTCAAGATGACGGATTCAGAATCGTGACTAGAATGGACTGTCGTCAAAAAATTTTTGTAACAAACTTTAATTACTGAAGCACAGGGGGCTAGAAAATTTTTATATTTTCATAAATTAAAGTTTTGGGAGTCGCTGAATACGAATTCGTAGTCATAATTATAAAACAATGGCGAATCCAATATGCTTAAAAATTGAAGTTTGGACAGAGGGGGTGGCCCGCTTGACAGAGAATGCCCTATATATATATACATATGTTTCCTTGTGAAAGTAATTTTTTAGCCAACAACATAGATGATTTAATTATAAGATATATACCTACATATAAAATTATTATATCCATATTATAAATAAATAAATATATATATATATATACATATATATAAAACAATTTTATATGTATATAACTTATAATTCAATCATCTTGTATTGATGACTTTACGTAAAGAGCAGGCTCTTAAAATATTTTAAATCTTAATTGTCTTATAAACAAATTGCCAAATGAGTTTTTACGAATATTATTACAATGCTGACCGTGAAACTATTTTTTGACAACGCAAAAAATAAAAAAATTCTCTTTACACGTCACATCCATCTTTCATCGAATTTTATTATATCACGAAATATGTGCGCAATGCATATGCAGTTGACCAAAAAATTGATAAGTTCCAAATTAAATCATGCGCGGCAAATGTACTTATTTTTCTTATGCACGTGGCGTTTACAGTTGAGCAAAGCTCGACTAAGTGATAAATCGTGTAGCCCCAAAAATATAATTTATTGCGTCGATACTTTTTTTTTAGAGTCACTAAAGCGTACCAGTGATTCTTTATTTAGAATTTCTCTTTTCGTACTTTTTCCGATTAATCCACTGTAAATCGCCTGGACAGAGATAAATGCGCGAAATTTATTATTTTCTCACTCAAGCACCTCGACAATCGCTGAGATAAAGTAGATTAACTTTATCGCAAATGCATTGGTAGATTCACCGGTGAAACACAATTATTTAAACAAAATTAATCCTTTTTCAGTTTTCCCTACATACTTATCCAGAAGGTTAATCAATCTTCAAACTACGTGTAAAGTCATCTATGTAAAGAGTATAATACAAAATTCGACCGTTGTAACGTAAATTTAAAATGTAACACGTGTAACAATGTTTACTACATAAATTTAAAATGTAACACGTGTAACAATGTTTACTACATAAATTTAAAATGTAACAATATTTATTATATATATATATATATAAATCATAATATTAATCTACAATAATTATAATATTTGTTATAAGCTGTGTTCGTATAAAAAAATTATATTTTTCTATACTCAGCGATTATACAAAAAAAAGATTAACAACATTAACTAACAGCAACATAATTAAAAATAATTTTATTAATTCAATAACAATATTAATGAAACAAATACGCCACGCTCTTGTTTTAATAAAATCTAATTTGAACTTTCATGATCTCGATTAGGTTTCATATTAGTGTTTATTTATACGTCGCCTGAAAAGTACCGTTTCTTTTCATATTTATCAGTTATTGATAAATATTGCCATATGCCTAAGTGGTCGAACGATAAGACTTCCGAAGAGTAAGGAGACCAGGTTCAAATCCTGGCTGAGGTAATATTTTTCACAATAAGTTATTCTACAGGATTTAATAAGATGTTCATTGGCATCAAAATTATTAAATTGCTTGCCAATTTAATTTGTCATATTAGTAATCCGGATATATCTGTAATTATATCTGGATTACTAATATCCAGATTTAGTTTGGAGTTATGTTTTAAGACTGACAAATATTCGGCGCGAATATTTGTCCATCTGAACTAGAAATTGTAAATATTCACACAATTACTATTAAAAATCAAGATCCATTTCAGACCACATATGGCATTTCTAAAAATTTATTTTAATAAAAGGTGTTAATTGTTTTATTAATGCTCTTATTAAATTAAAAAGATCATTTTTAATTAGACTGTTGTTAATTAATACTATTAATACATCATTTTTTGTACGTATAAAACTGTCCTTTATCCTAAAAATATCATCTATTTCTATAAACATTTCCGTTTCTGTAGGCGACACAATTGAATCTATAATCTAGAAATATTTCCTTTTACACATCTTGCTTTAAAATTTGATTGATTTTGAAGATACAACATTTTTGCAAAATGCAACATTTTTGAAGCAATGCGCTTGCTCGTGAAAATATCAACAACATCGGCTGTTAGGTTACCCGGAATTTCGGCAATGGAATGTAGGGTCAAGTGAGTTACAGAAACGCGCGTAGATATTCGCGATGTAGATATTCACGTGTTAAGTGTTAAACATGAATGCACACGGAGTTTCGCCAAACATTCCATCGTTAATTTTCATTGAGCGCAGAAAGCCCCGGTTACCGGAATTCCCGTGGAAGTGGCGTCGCGGAAGTTCCAAACTTCTAATAGTGTGGAAATGAGTATCCCAACGGACGCGACTAGGCGGCTCAATGAGCTTTTTAGCGAAAGCAATAACGTATCTCAAAGTGCAAAAAATAAAAATACTTTCCATTTTCTTCCGGGCAAAACTTTATCAATAGTTAAAGTATGTTTCTTTTTAAGACAATGTTCTTCATTATTTAAAATTTATAGACTTGGAGAGATTCATCATTTTTATCATGACAAAAATTATCAGATTTTGCTAGGACTAAAAAAAGATTTTTACATGTGACGGAAATACATCGAATTTTGTAAAAAATAGAAAATATTTGAGATATTTCGCTTCTATAATCTTCAAAGGATTGATATGACATGAATATCTATTGAAAATGTTAAAATATTAATATTTAAAATTTTAACATTTTTTCTTATATAATATTAATATTTATATAATTTTAATATTAATTAAAGTAATATTAAGTAATATTAAAATTAATTGCTAGAGATTAGTCAAATAATTAAATGGATTAAATAGTACATCGATATAATATGAAAAATATCAATAATTATTCCAATAATCATAATATACATATTTTATTTGCATATATGCATATATTGATCGGCATTACTATTTTTTAATCATGTAACTTATGCTGATATCCTATTTTGCATTTCGTTGCGGACAAATATGTTAATTATATTATCATAGAATGAAAGGGATTTTGACGTGTAAACATTTGCCTTATGAAAATAGATTCGAAAAAAACGAAATAATGAAAAGCTGGGTTAAAATGTATAAAAATCTATGATAATACTCGTAATATCTACTTTTATGAAGCACAACGCTGCGTTTTTATCATGATTTTCCGCACTGTTAGCATACAAGCGCATTTCCCCATTTTCTCGAATTTACACCCGAATATAATGTGATAATTAGCTTCTCTACCGCGATTTTATCTTTGTGCTCTAATTTTGCGGGTTTTATTCCGCATAATAATTCCAAGTTCTCCCTAAAATATATCCCCAGCAAGCTTAAAGTATCATCTTGCGTGTTTAGAACACACTAGACTTTTGGCAACGACGCGACTCCTTTTGTTTTGTCAATTATAATTTTACTGTAAAAAATTGGCATATTATTCTCACGTAAACACGTAATTGTAAGATAGTCTCACGTAATTGTGATTTTCATGATAATTAAATTTAAGAGCAATATTTTATGTGCAAGTTTACATGCTTATTACTCTATTCGTCTTCCAATTCCACAAAGTGGGCAGGTCACGTGCACGGAGTCTAAAGTTATTATTGCAAAATATGCTGCAGAATTGTTGTACATTAAAACGAGCGAATGTTAAAATCAAATGTTAAAAGCCCACGCTGCCCTTTAAATATTGAAGCGTACTTTCGCTCCACGTGTGTGGTGAATGTGACATCGCAATTTTGCGAAAATTTATCATGCAGTGGCGTTACAAAGTTTCTATTCGTCTCGGCTAGCTGCAGCCGCATCACTTAAGAGAGAGAGAGAGAGAGAGAGCGGCACAGAACTTTAATTACTTATTTAAAAATATGAGACGCGACAGCTGTATTTAACGAAGCTCCTTACTTCTGAGAAATGCAGCGGCCGTCGAGTGGAATAGCCGCGCGGCTACGCCGACATCCGTTCTCTCGCGAAGGGGAGGAGTTCATGAAATATTAGCGCGTCGGTATTACGCTGCATACGCCACTCAATGCGCCGTAAAAAAAAAGAAAAAAAAAATAGCGTCGAAGTTCGCAGGAAAACAGTGCTGTATTACCGTGCAATCGCGCGTTAATTATGCAAACCAACATCGACTTATTCGACCGAATGGAGAATAATTATTCGTATGATCTTGTTGCGGACAAACTTGAATATCGTACTGAATATGAATAAAAAAATGAGATCCGACGTGTATCGATAAAACGAGTTCACTTCGCGCTGTGTTCTTGCTATACCCGCATTGTTACGTGTCTCTCTCTCTCTCTCTCTCTCTCTCTCTCTCTCTCTCTCTCTCTCTCTTTCTCATACACAATTAGTCATCACGAGGGAAGTGTAGCGACGTTACGTGTGCCACATGCAATTACAACATGAAATTACAAACTCACAACGCGCGGAGAAGACAGTCGTACGTTCTTCTTTTTAACACGAACACATCGCATTGAATATCTCGGAATCTCTTTTCCCCTCTCCACGCTCATTGATTAACTATGCCGATAGTTCTGACGTCAAGTGATAAAAAATTCTGTATTCCGTCGGAAGTGAGTTGCGGTCGAGTGCAACTAAGTGGAGATAAATCGAAGCGCATGCATTATTCATGAGTTACGGTACCTGGACGATCTTCGTCATTTCCTGCATATCGATAACGCCGTTGCCGTCAACGTCGTACATACGGAACGCCCATTTCAGTTTTTCCTCCGGCGTGCCGCTGGACGTTACGTCGATTGCCAGTAGGAATTCCTGCAACAAAAGCCGATGGTATCCCGTATCAGTAACGCCGTCACAGCTGGGGCGATATCAAAACTTTTATTTCCTCGCTACAAAGGAATCTCCCTTTTGTGCGAAACGAAAATCTATTTCCCAAGGTGTATCTATAATACGCATCAAAGGGAGGAGATCGGCTTCAAAATGCCATAATTCAAGCATCTCTGCCAGAGCCCGGGAAAATATCTATCCACTTGAAATACAATGATTCAAACAGAAATAGACTAGAATTTAAACATTAATTGAACTGATTGTGAGTTTATTTCAATATGGAAAGCAGTTTCTTGATTTTTCAAATATTTTTCAATTTTTAGAAAAATTAAAATATAGACATTTTCTTGGTACATATTTAAAATAAATTATCATTTGACCTTTTCCTCCCCATCGACATAATTATAGGAAAACTGTGAGAAAGAACTGTTTGCATATTGAATTTGAAGAAGTATAAAAACAAGAGCTTTCACAAATTTTTTAAAATAGGTATATTGCATTGCATAAATTTTTTTTTCCGAGAAATCTATTCTGTTATATTTCCGAGAAGCAAAAAAATAAAAGCTGATATAACCAAAAAAATGCTGACATTTAAATATTGAAAAAAAAATTTTTTTTTAAATTTATTATTCTAATTAACACTGCGATGGATTTTGTGAGTGATTACAAAAGATCTTTTTACCAGTTTTAAATGGTAAAAGCTAATCGTCTTGCATAACTTCTCGTTAATAACTCAGCTCTCAATATTCCAGAGGTGTGTTATCGATCATCATCTCGCGTCACCGGCGCGGCGGATACCGTCTTGAAGTTATAGCTCCTTTTACGAGCGTCATGTCTCCGTCGCGTGTTACCGGGCCGAAATCGCGTAAGCGTAAAAGCTCGCGATCGTGATACGGCGTCACAATGGCGGCCCGTAATCGCGTCGGGCGAATTTGTCGGGTCGAATCTACGCGGGTATCCTCGCCCCAGGCCGATACCTTTCGAGTACCGCCAAGTCGTTAGAGAGCAGTACGTTCCGGCAGAACTGGGTCACCTGCCGCCCGAGGTAGACAAACGAGACGAAGGCTTTATAGAGGACGGAGAGAGTGGACGGAGGGCGAGCCGGCTCTTTGCTCTTCCTGACCTCTGAAGTGTCACTTCTCGTATTGACCTCACAGGAAAAGAGAGAGAGAGAGAGAGAGACGAAAAAAGAAGCGGACCATTTTCTTTTCCGAGACTAGCCTTAGGCTCACACTTATTTCAGATGCAGCTTACCCGCGAAAAGCTCGCGGAAGAATCCGTGGAAAAGCTTCGACATTACCGAAGAAATGACGGCCGATATCGGGGAAAGAAAACATCTTTGTATGATGCCAATAACTGACCTTACAGTCACCACCAGCTCGTGAGAACGAACGCGCGGCGAATATTTGAGAGTGGACCGAAGTGATTTTCCCGAGGCTGAGAGTTTTCCGAACAGCGCTCGCGATTGGTATTCTTCCAGCGAAAAACATTCAAAACAGTTATTTCGAATGCATAGAGCAATTATGCAATCAGTTGCCCTGATCGAGAAATTACATGTGATATATGGAAAACGTTTCTGGAACGGCTTTTCAATTTGAGATTTTGAAACTGTCTTACTAATAATGAAGTTATAGAATTATTCCACAAATTGCAATGATCCTACAAGTTTATTAAGTATAATGGTATGTATATGTATATATGTAGGTGTTTTCATTGTACAATTGTAAAATATAACGAGATTATTTTATAATCTAGAAAATTATATTTTATTTAAAGCATAACTTAACACGAGAATAATAAAGATTATCCTGATCTATAATTATCAATATGTTGCTGATAATAGATTAAGTCTAATGATTATAATATTTAAATAATTAATCGTCGCGCAATACAATTTCTTGCTCATAAATTATGTATGCTTATTTTTTTTCTCACAAATTATTTCCTGTAAAATCACCTACCTAAATAACTTAATATTCAGAGTTTTTAAAATTGATTTCAGATAACAGTACTTTTCGCATTTATTATTCAGAGTCACGTATACAGCTTTAGGCAGCTCGTGATGTGGATATGGAAAAAGTTACGGTGCTTTGGGTCGGGAATCCCTACGTCGTTTACGTTAAGCCAAGGAAGTCACGGCAAAGGAAGTCGAAAGAACGTGGGTCGCGCAATTTCCGGTAAAATCATTAATTTGACTTGTATGTTACACGCCACTTTATTTTACATATCAAATTTATCACATCGTCTGAAGTACGTAACAAGTTCATGCGACATACTCTGATATTTAAACTTTATTCATATTTATTTCAAAAATGAATAATGGCCGATCGAGAACATTTAACAGAGAAGTTTTGAACGTTATTACAGGATAATTCCTATTAAACTACCATTAAAATATTTAATGAAGTTACTTCTATCATCATAATAATAACAATCGGCTTTTGATTAAATATGTGTAAAAATGTGTTTATTAAGACTAGAAATTCTAAATATTTTTGCTTATTTTAACATCTCTCTACAACCACTTAATAATTTAAGTTTATATACTTTTAATTGTAGATTTAAATTAAAGAAAGATGCAAATAGTTTCTTGTAAAATAAATTTTAAAAGAAGGACAAATATGTAGGTACAGGGTGTATCTTAAACAGCGCTCATTAATAATGCTACATTAATTAGTGGGCACTGTTTAAAATATACCCTGTGTATATATTCTTTCATCTTTTAAAATTTATTTCACAAGAAACTGTTTGTATCTTTAATTCAAAATTAGAATTAAAAATAAATATATATCGAAATCTTATATCCGTTTTTTCCCAATAGAATCTTCTGTCTCTAAAATTTGTAATTTTAAATAGAGTTATTTAGATGCTTAATATTAAGCATAAAGATAATTTATTAAAAGATTTTCTCTTTGTGTCTTTGTTTATTTATCAACCCTTCGGAACGCAATTTCCTTGAAGTACGGAAAATCCAAGATTCATTTCTCATTTGTTATTTAACGCAATCTGAAGCACAAACGCACTCTACAGTCTTTAATTAAGATAAAATGTTTCGTTGGCTGCGAGTATCTCACTATCTTGAGAACAAGCGTCTAATATCGATGCCGAATTATTATTAAAAAGTAGCCATAAAGAATGTGTTTTAAGAGAAATGTAGACTTTTTCCGCAGACTTATTTTAATCTATTTTTGCATTATTGCCTTTAATCGCGAAAGTCGTGTACTGCATTATTCGCGTTTTCACGGATCGTTCACGCTTTACGTGCTCTCAGAATTATAATACGAAATGCAAGCAATAAATTTAAATGCATATGAATATATTAGTGTGATGTGCCTTACGTTCACATACATTGAATTGCATATAGCTAAGAGTTTCGTTGAATATTGATATGATTGATCCATTAAATGCGAATTCACACGCGCATTGTGATCACGTTAAGTGCACAAAAAAATGTATTTTATAAGAATTATATAAAAAATAATTTTGAAGATACATTAGTAATAAAACTTCGTTTGTGGTATGTACACCGTTTTAGTTTCCACGTTCACCGTTCGTGTGTATAAGTCACAAATCACGCTAATGTTTTCTCAGTCAGTCGTGTTCTACGAACTTAATGCTTTCAACACTTAGCTGTTAAAAGTGTAAAACAACGTTTCGTCGTGCAAATTGAAAACAAAGAATGAAACAAGTGAAGAGAACGTAGTACGAATAACGGGAGGGACGTAAGCTTCAAAACGAACTAAGCAACTTCGAACATTGAGAAATGCGTTTCCCTTGGAACACGAATGTTCCGAAGTGGATTTTCGAAGTGGATCCTGGTTGCCCAATGGACGCTAATGGAAATGCAGCCTCGGGAGGATCGCGATCGAGCGCTCTTTAAGAAAAAGGAAAAGGTCAAGCCTGTTCGTGATTCAAGGACGGACGTGAAAGTACAGAAAAGCTTTCTGTAAAACATACACCTTTTTCTTGCACACGGAACGTATGACCTTTTGCTTTACCGCAACGTTAAGTGAACACCCTGAATTACATTTTATGTAATCGTATTCCATATGTAAAACTCGAACTTCTCTCTCTCTCGAGATCTTTAAAACGTTTCTAATGATTTTAGTTTTACGAATAAATCATGATGTGTCAAATCAAAATAGTTTATCTCATCGCGTAACGTGAAATTAAAACTCGTAAATATTCGTTCTAGATTTTTTACGAATAGTATATTTTGCAATTACTTGTGTATCATGCTTCTATCACATATGAATAAGTCATTAAAACGTCGTTCAAATTTCTTCCCGAAGAAGTAATTAGTAATGCATAAGAATTGAGATGAAACGACATAAAATATAGTGATATTTATATGAGTATTCATTCGATATCATTAGTGTTCTATCAATATATTTCATTATCAAATTTTATCATCATTCATGAACAATGTAAAATTATTGGTAAAACAAGTAGTAGTAAATTATTCACGATATATCCGTAATGTTCTTTCTTGTTTCTGTGATCCTATTTTAACTATTAAAATTTTGTAACTTCTCCAAATATCACGAATGAGCAGGCAAGCAAATTGATATTCATTGAACAAGAAGTTAAGATCAGCCAATAAATTAAAATTGAATTATACAATAATTTATTTGCTAAGAGGATGGAGTAAAAAAATTACAAAGTATCGCCAATATACTAAGTGATCCATTTATAATGAAAAATATATTTCAAAAAATAGAGAAGACACGAAAAATCGTTTCAGACAAAAGTTATATCATCTGACGAGGAAAACAAATATTGGTAAACTAATTTTCAAAAAAAAATCAATTTTTCAAAGTCATATGAATCACTGCTTTTAAAAAATGAAATTATATATCTTTTTACATAATATGATTTCTTTAATTATTCTGAATATAAAATTATTAAGGCAAATTGATCGAAAAATCAATCCTTTACGAGATATTTTATATTTTATCATATTTCGACATAAAATATGAAATATTTCATAAACTATTAATTTCTTGATAATAATACCTTAATACTTTTAGGCACAAAATAATGAGATAAAGTGATTGATGTTAAGAAAACATAGTTGATTAAAAAAAAAAAATGTAGTTGCATATTGTAAATTACATATTGTTTTTAAAACAACTGTGTATTTTCTTTACACTGACCAATTCATCTCATTATTTAAAAGAAAATATGTAGTTGCATATTGCAAAAAAAAATATATAAATCCATTTAAAAAGAGCAATCTTCATACTTTAATAAATTAATTTTTTCAAAAATTAATTTTACCTATTTATCCCCCTTCAGACCATACAATTTTTGTCTAAAACAATTTTCCGTGTCTTCTATATTTTTCGAGATATTTATATATTTTTCATTATAAATGGACCATCCTGTATAAAATAGAGTGAATTATGTATAAAAAATACATATCTCTTTGTAGTGATCGTGACGCAGACAGTTGTGCGTTTGCTTTCTGTCTCCCGAGTAAGGCCCGGGTTCAAATCCAACCAAAAACATCTGATTTCTATTTGATCACCTATATCTTTCGCAAGACAATGACAAATCATCAAAAGTAAGTACCTTTGAGATAGAACGCTATTTCTAACGAAATAAATTCTGTCTATATAGACTGTGTCTAAGGAGATATATCTAACTATTAAAGTCTATATATCTAACTATTGATGTTATTCGTTATTGAGATACGATAATTTCGGGTGCTCGAAACTCGCCAGTTTGCGTAAAGATACACAATTCGTTTGGTGCGTTCTCTTTAACGCTAAGACACGACTGTCTATATAGACTGTGTCTAAGGAGACTGTGTCTCCTGTCTATATAGACAGTCGTGTCTTAGCGTTAAAGAGAACGCACCAAACGAATTGTGTATCTTTACGCAAACTGGCGAGTTTCGAGCACCCGAAATTATCGTATCTCAATAACGAATAACATCAATAGTTACCATAGAGTATACATATATCAAATGGAGACTACAATCTTTAGTCATGAAGAACCAATGTCGATATCTGAGATTGTTCATTTCTGCAATTACATGCAGAAATATTTCTGAGATATTTTTAGCATGTCTTCTTGTTCCAATTCTGTCAGAATATTTCTGAAATGTTTCTAGCATATATTTTCATTATGTTATCTAATATACGTTTCATTAGATTCATTAATGGAAACGTATGCCATAAATATTTCAAAAATATTTTTGCATAATTGTAATGTGCCAATTTCAAAAGGATCTTGAGATAAAACGTAATTACAATTTCTGAGTTAATATACACAGTATTCAATGATAAAGCGCTCGTGGGCAGGTACACTGAAAAAAGTAATCTTGCAATTAGAGCGAGAATTATTTAGGTACGAAAAATTAGCTAAAACGAAGTGATTAGTAAGCACTGTGATACCATATATGTTTTGTATTTAATCAATATAGATAACAGAGACAGAAATTATATCTGAACTATTTGTCAAATTTAGCAAGAAAGTTCCTCTATGACGTTTAATCAATCCAGACTCCAATCCAGACTTCAATCATATTTAGTTATGAGACCTAGGGCGACTGGCGAGAAGAGAAAATGCTCTCGATCTTTCCTCGCCATTTTGTGCTTGTCACTCAACTGACTAACGTTCCGCCAGACATCGCGGTTTTTATACATTGACTCAAGGTACTGTACATTTTCGGTGTTATTTTGATTATAATTGTCGTTAATTACGTGATCATAGAGAGTTCTCTGTTGTTCTTGGACAGATGTAATATGTTTTTCCTCCGATACGATCCGTTTAATTGTCATCTGAGGATGGGATCACGTGTTTGCGAGTTTCCAACGAACGATCTCACAACGAGCGAGAAGCGACCTTCGTGCGAGCGGAAAGAACAAAGCGCTAATGTAAAGTAGTAATAAAAAATTTTTTTGTATTTTTACCCACTGAAGATGGCTCAATGCGGAGCCGAAACGTTTGGGTGATAATTATTATTGTTAAATAATTGTAATTTTAGCACTAACTTCGTGCAAGGCTCACTAGCCCTTCATTTGATACTTCGTTAATTTTTAATTATATGAGCCAGAATAATATATTATATTTATAATATTTTTGGTTTAGGAAATATAGGAAAGTAATATACAATACTTTTTTATATACTTGGCGTAAATTTTTTTTCTAAATGATTGGTAGGTATCGATAATTATTGCGAAGATCGCAAAATAGTAGAGGACTTTTCGATTTAGCCCACTCTACCTGCCCACGAGCGCTTTACCATTGAATACCGAACACCCTGTATACAAAGAACTTTTGGAGTGTATTTAAAGAAATTTTAAGATAAAGTGCCATTTCTAACTGTATTCCGTGTGTGCGTGTGCGTGCGTGTGCGTGTACACAGAGTTAGAAATGGCACTTTATTTCAAAATGTCCTTTCGAAATACGCTTTGGAGATAAGTCTTTAGCGAGTTAACTTTTAGCCCCAAATGGTGCGTCCGAGTGCAACAATGCAATTACACGGTACGCTGTGCGAAAAGTTTCCGTTGAGGGGAAGACGTAAATAAAGTTTGGTACTCTCCTCAAAATCTTCGCAAATTCTAAAATAGCACAGAGACTGCAGTATTAGTTCGCTGGTGGCAGAAAAGTGATATATGGCTAAATTACCAAGGAATAATTTTTACTTTTACTTTACGTTTTTTTAAACTATTACGCTTTATATGTATATACAGTCACCAAACTAATTGTTCGGACAAATTGTTGCGTTAATGTATCAATAATTTTTAAAAATTCAAGATAGAGCAACTTTGTCAAAAATTATCGTAACAAGATTTTTTAAAAAGCATTTTACAGTTTGAAATCTCCATTTTTTAAGTTGATACTTTAGAAAACGATTAATTGACTTACTTCGGAGTCGCATTGATACAAATGGGGATATGACAAATTGAAAATTTTTTTCTAACTTTGCAAAGTTCCATGGCCCAAAATAAAAATCGTTTACAACGCTTAACAAAAAAGCAAATTAAAGGAAAAAGATTCATTCTTTGGAAAACTGTACCTCGTTTTAGTGCGATTTTTATTTCGGGCCGTGTAACTTTGTAAAGTTAGGACAAAATTTTGCGATTTGTCATATCTCCATTTGTATCAATGCGACTCCGAAGAAAGTCAGTTAATCGTTTTCTAAAGTATCAACTTGAAAAATGGAGATTTCAAGCTGTAAAATGCTTTTTTGAAAATCTCGTTACGATAATTTTTGAGTTGCTCTATCTTGAATTTTAAGAAATTATCGATATATTAACGCATTGTCCGGACAATTAGTTTGATGACTGTATGTAGTATATATAAAAGTTCTTTGTTATTCTACGCTATTAAACCAAAATTCAATATCGAATATTTCGTTTTATTAGACTAAAAAATGGTGTACTTGCCGAGATATATGTAACACATTTTTTACACGTAAGGTAAATTAAAGTATGTTATTTTAATAACATTAATCTATTTAAAAATAATTAAATTAACGTTATATTAGATAAATCTTTAATTTCATATTGAATAATTTTTGTTATCTTCTTCTTCCTTTCATTATATTCGTAAACTGATTTAATCTTCTTTTAAAAAGATTATACCTTGATATCAAAGTGACATTTAAAACTGAAAAATACTTTCTTTAGATATGCCATACGTGAAATACTGCGCATGCATTTAATACCGTTTAATATCGTTCGAGTAGCTTTCGGCGGAAAGATGCAGAAGATACCGTATAAATCTGTATAAACCCACTCACAAAGAAACATAGGAATATATCAACGTCCTGACGTTGAAGAATATTCGTCATGTCACTCGTAATATATTTGGATACAGTGAGCGAGTGCAAAGCACTGTTTATGCAGAACGAGGTGTTTTCGATTCTCGAGATTTCAGATACCATCCAAAGGAAAGACGATAAATATAAATGGAATTCGAGTTCTTTCTAAATAAGAAAAGTTACAAGAACACCGAGATAGCTGACCCGTCCGTCATTTATCACCGTTCCGTCGGAATTGTTCGGGAAATAAAGTTTAAACTGCCGGAAGTTCTGGTTAAATCTCTAATGGCTTTTCAATGTGCGAACCGCTTGAATTAGTTGATTACTCCCACCCGGCGAAAGTTGCAAAAGTTTAATTAGATAAAGTTTGCCATCGAAAATTATACGTCTTGATGAAAATTATTAACAACACAAAAGTGCGCTTTCAATCATTTAAAAAAACAAGAAATATATCACATACAATATTTGTACGTGTGTGTTTGTAAGGCTATGCGAGAATTTTAAGTTGCAAACACTTTTAATAAAATCATAAAGACTACCTTGTATGCTTATATGACTTAACCCTAGACTACCACACCTGGTAAAATTTATCCGGACCATTTTTGAAGTGCGTGCCATTCCGACAGGGTTGAAGAAGTGTGGTCGCGATGTGGGGGGGGGAGGGGGGAGAACTTACAAGTGTCCTCCACAACCTTCCAT
>NW_012026847.1:62163-101199 GCF_000956235.1 Wasmannia auropunctata | reverse complement strand
GTGTGCTCTTCCGATCTTTTTTAACTAAACTATTTTGTTTCAACAAAAATTTAACTCAACTGTTCGATTAAAAATACACACTATTTATTATCCTCATCAGTACCGTTTAGTTAGTTTGATACTTGGAATTTAAACAAATATATTATTTGGATAACTAACAATAAATAGCATGCAAACACAAATAAATACTACTATAAATAAATACTAGTATTTCGAACAAAATAATTTAATTTAGTTGGTTTAGTTAATTCTTGATTAAAAAATTTTGATAGTTGAATAAACTATATTTTTCTTTGTGCAACTAAAAAATTATTGAATCAACCATTGGATCAAACAACTACACAAAAGTTCGTACAATCAATTTTTTTTTCTCAGTGTATTACAAGAAAGATAATTTATATTATTCAAAGCAACATCAATTTAAAAGTTTAATAACAATAATATAATCCCAAATGTAAATTTAGGCCAACAAATTAATATTAACATTGCTTTGACATTGATGTTATGCAATAAATTACAGAAAAAAATTCCTTTGGTATAACTGAATTTTCCGTTGCTTAAAGATCAGACAAAAACTCAGTGGTAAAAGCAGAAAGATTCCTGTAGACATTTCTTTAATATCGGTAAATATTCAGAATATTTTCAATTCCGATAACAGAGAGAAGTCTTGAACAAAATCGTAATTTTTGAAAATTTGTCGATTTTCATACAAATTTCATTTCATTCTGTTATTGTCTACCTATTGTTTAATTCTGAAAAAGGATTTTCAAATCAGAAAAAGCAATTCATACAAAAACATTGTACAAAAATTATTGAGTTTCGTCGATAAAACAAATAATCCTTTTAAGGAAATTGTGAGCAAAGTTCAAAATTCCAGGCTCTTTTATTTTTTTCCCTTTTCCAGGTTTTCCCTGACTAGTTTAAATTTCCTTAATTTTTTCAGGTCTTCCCGGTTTTCCAGATTTATGGTAACCCTGATTTATCATAACTCTTCATAACAACTGGAATTAATTTAAAAATTATAGATGCTGAAATAAAGTAAATTCAATGTTGTAAAGAGTAAAAATAAAATAAATTTAGATATGAAATTTGTTCGTCAAAGTTAAATATACAAAGAATAGCAATTTATTCTTGATGATATTCTCCAAGTTGAACTTTAAAGAAATAAAAAAAAATCGATTCTCTCTCTCTTTCTTTTTCTCTCTTCTGTCCCTGTTTTTCTAGCATTTAATGATAATAAGATTAATAAATAAAAAAAAATAAAGATAACGAATAAAAAACTGATTTTTCGATTTCTATCCGCGAAAATCGACTTCACAATGTTGAACGACGCCATAAAATTTCTCGCTGAAGAGACATACATATACTCTTTCCATAAAATTCTATCGTTTATTATTGCCGCTATTATTATCGACGATCTGGAAGACGTCATCGAAGGAAGTTCTTCCCATTTAGACGATATCCGTAAGTTTAAGGGTCAAACTCAGACGACGATTTTGTCCGGATTTTCCCCCGAAGAAAAACGGATAGCAAGGAAAATAATGTTATTATATCCAAAGGGAACGCGATGAAAAGGGGAGAAAGCGTCCACAAAAAGAGAAGTCGAGTTTTTATACGGCTATTGTATATATATATAGCTATTCGTCTCGACACGATAACGAGAGTCGAATGGAGAACGCCAACGTTTCTGCGGCTAGGATGAAGCCCTCGTTTCTTGATCGGCTTATCGGTGAAGCTCGCACACTTAGCTGAACGCTGAGGTTTGCAAGTGTCTCCTTTACCGGCGCGCGGCGTCGCGACAATATTCGTAGCGACACACAATGCAATCGCGCGAGAAACCACGTCCTCGTCGCCAGGTTTACATAATATTGGAATAATAGTCGTTTAGAGCTTACGCGAGCGTACACGGTGTACATAAACAGAACTTCCACGGCCAGCAATGAAGTTACAATGGGGCCTCTCTCGTATCGGCGAAACTCTGGCGAAACTTCACCATCTCACAACGGGAAATTTCTTAAGTGCTGCACGGCCGCGAGATACAGGCGCGAGGCAGATTGGTATCTACAACT
The DNA here is from genome assembly GCF_000956235.1 of Wasmannia auropunctata. Taxonomy (NCBI): domain Eukaryota; kingdom Metazoa; phylum Arthropoda; class Insecta; order Hymenoptera; family Formicidae; genus Wasmannia; species Wasmannia auropunctata. Next base: position 99,130 of record NW_012026847.1, on the reverse strand, counting down.
CGCCAGGTATTAAACGTCCGCGTCGATGGACTGCTTGGACGAAGTTTGTATATTCGTGATTTGGAACGTAGATTGGTTCGTTTTGTTTAGTTATGTGGACCGGCTTGTTTGCGCGCGTTTCGAGACTTTGGACGATTTATTGTGTACTGCTTACCGTTACTTCTGTTCTCCACATAAATTATAAAAGAAGCAATCAAAAAGCAATTCTAATTACATTCGCGATAAAATATAATTTGTAAAATTGCAGTTGTTCCACGGATTCTCATTTTATTGGATAATTTATGTTTAGTATGTAGAGTCCCTCTCTTCTATTTGCTTCCGAGTAAAATTTTAATAAGGAAATTGAAAGCAGATGTCTGTTTTTCATTCCAGGAAGTTTATAAAAGAGGTAAGCTACGGTGACTTAATACCTTGATAATTTCCGTAAGTTATGCGTTAGAAATGTAAATAGATAATAAACTTAGTACTTTGATTAGTTTCAAATAATAACAAACTTTATATTTCAGTTAGTTTTAATAAATCATGGGACTTTAATAATCGGTAACAAATCCTGTATTTCACTTAATTTCAACAGACAAACTTCATACTTTCATTAATTATAAGATTTTATTTTTGCAAAATTTTAAATCGAGAACTGAGTCTCATGATATTTAATATTGTAAAATAATAATTTTTCATTAAATTTTTACTAATGAAAAACTATCAAGCATATAATTACACTATATCGTTAATATATTACGTACACAGAGAAAAAGGTTTTTTTAGATTTAGAATTCCTATTTATCTGGCTGATATTTGTTTCATTGAAACAACATATGCTTATACGAAATTATTTGTTTCCATTAAAATTTTGTTATTTCTTTCAAAAAATTTCTATTACTTAACGGAAATAACACTATTATTTAAAGTAATATCTTTCAACCAAATCATGTATTATTTGATTATAATATATACGAACAATGAAACAAATAATTTATTTATGTGAAAATAGTAAAATATTTTGATATATTGTTCTATGCAATTTATTTAAGACGAAGATATGCATTGTTTCAAACAATCGTACTTATTGATTCAAACATTAGTTTGTTTGACTATTCCAAATAACAAATTTGTTTGAATACAATAAAATTTATTGAATCCAAAAAAATCATTTTCTCTGTGTAGATTATCACATGTAAAACTTTTTCATAAAATGAAGTAAATAATTTATTATGAAACTAATACAATTATTTATAGACAAATAGTGTCTTAAGACTTAGGTAAATTATTTACACATTGAAAGACATATTTTGGAAATAGTTCACTCCAATAATTTTGTTAAAAAAACGCATTTGTAATACGCTTTGCTGAGCAAATGATTAGTTGCTGCAACGCGATATTATAAAAACAGAAAATGGAATTTTACGTATTAATGTATTAAACTGAAATCTTATAAGAGAAATCTTTTCAGACTTTATATTTATCTAACGATTATTTTTTTACAAAATATAATTTAACATATCTTTCAACGTAGGTACTTCCACTAATAGGTTTCATAAAAGACAATTGCAATTGAAAAAACACAATATTATTATATTCTTTCTCGATATCATAATATTAATATAATGCGAATTAAATTGATAGCAATAGGTGCAATTATTGTACAAAAATTATATTGAGATTTTTAATTTATTTTATAAATGTTATATGTATATTAGGTACTCTGAATACGTAATATAGAATTTCTGATATTATTTCAAAGTACAAATAATTTTCTCTCTCGCTATCTCTCACCTTAATTTGCAATATTTCTTGCAGTATTAGGATCGAGGTAAATGAGAGAAAATGACTATAATGTGTAACATCATGATATTTTCCTCTAATAAATATAATTGTTATTACTTTTAAATCCCCCCTTGTAATATAACTGTCAATTCACTAAACACAATATTACAATATTACATACATTTTTTCTTATTTTTTACAATTTGTATAAAATTTTACATACTTTATGAATCTACTTGCTATTTCTTTTATCAACTCCAGATTATATTTCTAATTGTAAGAGATAAAAAATTATGATAAGATAATACTAATAAGTTTTATAAATTAATTATGAGGATCGCATAAAAAATGACGCTTATTTGAAAATTAAAAACACGATACGGCGAAGGGTGAGATAAGAAGATAGAACAAGGTGATACGAGGAGGCTAAAAAGTCGCGCGTCGTTTGCATCCGAGAAGAATGCCTGGCTACGGCAAATCACGTAGTCGCTCCAGGACGACTTTGATCAGCGATGCGACGCGAGAGACCACCTCACAAAGCACAAGATGTTAGACAAAGCTCGGGGTTTTATTCGGCGTTATTCGGGTCAGATGTCAAATAGCTATTCGCCGGCTGGCGAACACGACGCGTCGTACCTTTGGCGAACTTAGGTATATTGAATTACCGACCAGCGTATACCGATGGCAATAGCGAGAATATCCGCTCGCTCTGTGCTCACAGGCGCGCGCGAGAGCCATATCTCTCGGAGGATTTCAAGTTTCGAGTCGAGTCAAGGATGTTACGAAGCCACGAAGCGAGAAGGGACCATGGAAGGTGACGGGGAGGACTGAGCGGCAGTGCTTACATCGCATCATATGAATAATGCATTATTAACGGTTTAAGCGGATTATAAAGGACATAAATTCGCAATTACGGACAACCGGATACGGAAAGAATATGCGATCTTGGAGTCTCCAAGTCTAAATCTCGGAAAAGATTTACGTAGCAAGCATTTGTCAAGCGTGTAATCGGATGTAGGTAGCACGCGTTCTCCCTCGTGAATTTCTGCGTCAAGAATGGAGAAATCTTTCTTGCGCCTTAGCGCATCGTTTTACCGTCTCACTGTTGACCAATCGGTTTTTTTTTTCGTATAGTTTCCGATCCACAGTTTCCGACCAAATTTCCGATATTCGAACTCCCCGATATTCGCCGATCGATCTAAATTCAACGATATATTCGCGAACGATATATTTCCACGTCATAAAAGCTCCTTCTTCGATCTTCTCCTCTCGATGAAAGTATTGCGGCATCTAATGCGTTTTCCTCGAGTCAATCAGTCGCGAGGATTTTGTCGCGGGCGATCGTGTTTAATCACGCGAAATGATTGATATGCGAGTACGTCACGCGACGCGATCTTCTTTGAAAGGATCCGTCGATAGTCGTTACAGCAGTCTGCACCAATTCGCGTCAGCCCCGTAAAAAAAACCTGCGAGACTCACCTTAAAATCGATGTAGCCGTTCTTGTCCATGTCGAATGTGCGGAACACGTGGTCGCAGAATTCTTCCGCGTTGCCGGACGGGAAGAACATTTTGTACATGTCGACAAATTTCGCCGGCGTTAACCTGCCGTTAGGACAGTCTTGCTGTAACATTTGAAAAGAATACGGAATCGTGAATTTTCGAGGTATCAGAATTACGTTACGCGTGTCATGTATATTTAATTTTTTTTTTAACAACTTTACTTTGCTCCTATTTATTAAATTCTTTTTAAATTATTATTAATATTATAATCATTATAGTATTCTATTATTATTTATTATTATATTATTACATATACTTATAAATGAGCAATAATAGCTTGATAACAATTTTTTTCTTTATATTTTTAACAAGTTTTTTTCTCCACTTTTTCATTCCTAAGGTATAAGGGAGAGTTGCCAAATGCGTACCGGTCTCATAAATCGTACCTCTTCAATATTTTATAGTTCCGCTTAATAGAAGCAACATTTAGTAACAAAAATATGAAGTAAATAAGAAATGTGTAAGATAGACAAAAAATTAATAGGTTACATCTTGTTTTGTGCATACTATCAATATTTAAAAAAATCAGATTGATGTAAATTGATGTAAATTTTTTATCAATTTATATAGCTGATACTAATATAACCATGCAATTTATAATTAAGTTATTTTTTCCTAAAAGAAAGTTTATTACAGCATATTTTACATTCATCGTATATACATATTTACAATTATTATAAAAATTATATCAATATTTTTATCATCTCTGTCAAGTTCCTAAATCGTACCTAACGCAAGAATGTTAAAAATTATACTAACCAGCATAAGAGTTCTTATATCGTATTGGTACAATTTAGGAACACTAATGTATCTTTATCTTTAGATCATATGACATAATCAACATTATTTATTTTAAAATTAATAATATAGTATAATATAATATAGTATAATATAATATTATTTATTTTAACACGATCGAAGCTGTTCTGTAGCTAAGTCTGTAGAGGAAACAACCGTCATTGAGTTGCGCAAGCAAAACAGCTTTTGTTTGATAAATTACAAATAAAGCAGATATTAATTCATGATTTTTTCATTAATCTTGTGTTTTTAATTATTTTCATTCATAAATTTAATAGTTTAAAAGCAGGTACTATTAATAAAACTCATAGGTACAATTTAAGTGACCGGTTTGTTGAATCGTGCTTTCTGCAGCACATTACAGAAAAGCACATTACAGAAAACACATTAAGTTGCTGTTAGCAAAAGGTTTAATATGTAATAATAGATGCCTTAAACATCAAGCTATAATTTTTAACATTTGTTTGCATGTAAAATAGTACCAAATATGAAATATAATCAAAAATATCTTAAGTGGCACGATTTCGGCAACTCTCTCCTAATTATATAATTATAGCTACAATACATTACACGAATAAAGTTTCGATCCCAATTTGCTTATGCGTAAATTATTGAATGACATTTTCGTAATTCTATATATACATATTCTTTATTGTACTCTTCATTTTTAATTCTTTTAACATTTAACTATAAATGCTCTTTCATAGAGACATATTAAAAATTGTTATCGTATGTAAAAAAAAAATTAAATATGTAACGTAGAAACACAAGTCATGTTAACGTAGAAAATAAGTTGCTCAAAATGCTATTATATCTTCTGTAATAACCAGATTGACAAATTTAGTTCAATGCAAATAGTGCTTATACATATACACTGTTAAATATAGTGTCAAATTTAACTTTATTTAAGTTTCCACTGCTCCTACTTAATAAATAATTATTTTTAACTAAAACAATATAGTTAAATAATTTAAAACAGTTCAAATTTGAGTTAAATTTCATTGTTTTATTTAAAAATAACTATGTATATTAAATTAGAGTAGTGGCGACTTAAATAAGGTTAAATTTGATACTATAGATTTAACAGTGTAGGGGAAGATGGGGATCCTTCGTACGCTTTTGGAAGTTTTGCTTCCCAAACTGTGTTAAATGCTTTTACACTACTTAAGTTTGTATCAATAAATAGTATAGATATCCAGCTACAATAAAAACATGCAATTAAAATAAATTAATATACAACTAAACGCAGATGATTTTTACAAAACTTGAAAATCGTACGAATCTACCCCTCAGGCGGGGTAGCTTCGTACATGTAACAAGGCACCTATGTACGCATGGGATAGCTTTGGATATAAACATAAAACATTAAAATTATTATTCTAAATATTTATTGATAATTAAAATTTAAATAGAAACAATCTTGTCAGAAGCTAATTAAACATCTTTTATAAATTTCTGCATAAAATAAACTTAATAAAATAAACTTCTTTAAATCAGTATTTAAATCAATGTTAAAATCAAAATTCAAACTAAAATAATTTTTCTAATTAAGTAACAATAATATATACATATACGAAAGATGCCCTCATGCTTGTGTACGAATCTACCCCAAATTCAAAAGAAAATAATTACGCTATTTTTTATAGAATTCACTAACAATACGATAAAATTAATGATTAAAGTATAATTTTAAGACATTTTATTTACTAGAAAAATATTGTTCTTGTTTATAACCTGAATCAAAGATACCTTAAATTACTTGTCAAATACCTTGGAAAATTTATTCAGACAGCGCTAAAACACGTAATATCCTGCTCTGTCGGTTTACATAGTCTGACTAATATGAAATTTTGCTGACATGAGGCCGCGCAATAAGACTAACTAAATATATGTATAGACGTGTCTCGAATCTGCGCGATTTTTCCCAAATCACTGAATGTATGTATGTGCCCCGTGTACGAAGGATCCCCATGTCCCCCTACTGATTGTGAGCAGAAGAGTATTTGCTTCAGTAATATTCTTCATAATTTAAGTATAAGATTTATTAAATATAGATATATGTATATTAAATCGGTCTGAACAAAAATACTCTCTACTAAAATTATGTCGCGTCTAAATTAACCGATTTGACTAAAGTAAGACTTTCATCTCCCTGGTGAATTCTATCGATCGCAGCTCAACCTCTGTCTCGCCGGTTGAGCGCAAGATACGGAGGGGTGGTTCTGAGAAAAAAAAATCACGTCGTTTCAGTATCATCGCTCCCCTCATATCAGATTGGCCTTAATCTAGTGCCGTTCGTCTCGACCTTCTTAAAAAAACGAGCATCGTGCCCGCGCGTACGCGCGCGATATATTTTTCAATCTCCTCCGATCACACTTCTCCGCTAAGGTCGGATCACGCTGTGATCAGTTTTCATTTATTTCAATCCACAGACTCAGCCAAGTCGCGAGCGAGATTCATTGCGAATCGCGCGACAGGAGGAGGAAGGCAAGGGGGGAGGGGGGGATGGCAGGCAACGAGTCGCCGTGAAACGCGACCAGATTGCGGAACGTCCGCTCGGTTCAATTAGTCCGGTCGCCATCGGGCTCTCTGTTGGATCGGCGCCTGTTTAAACTACTCGAGAAAGTAACTTTTCCGCGGCACCAGCAACTTCCGTGAAAACGTCACGTCCCGCTCCCGATATCGCAGCTCGTGAGAGTCGTCCCCCCCCCCCTCCCTCTCGTCATCCGTAATCCAGATTGATTTATCCCGCAAGAATGGCTTACGCTTGAAATGCTGTTGACGATACGGTACTTCCTAACGTGTCTGTAAAATTGACGCTACATTGACGTGTCAGTGCATGAAAATTAATCGGGGATCTTAATTTCAGACTCTTGCAAGATATTGTGTGAGATTCTCCACATGTTCATTAAATGCATTTCACGTATGCATTTCGCATAAAATGACGATAATTGCTATATACGTAGCGAGACAAGATAACGAATCTTGACACGACAACGTTGTTATTGTATAAAATATATGTTCACAATATAAATAAAGACGTGCCTCAAGCACTACTGAATCGCATCAATGCTGAATAAATATTTATACTGTATGCCGTATTATGATTTATACATAAACATATTGTTTGCGTTGTATGAATGAGATAACGTGTATGCTAAGATAATAACACTCTAATTTAGATCTAACAATGACCTAAATGCCAATGAATTAAATATCAAGTTGGTAATGCCGCGAGTACTTGCATCATTGTACGTGATGTTTTCAATTTATAGTATAAAATATTTAAAATACAAATTATAAAACACATAGCGTCAATGTGGTTTATTTCTACGCGTCGAATATGTGAGGAATAAATTAATAATTGCCATAGAATAAATAAATAAATATCGTACATCGATTTAATTAGCTTCGAAATCACTTCTATTAAATTACCACAGCCACTGCAGTACATCGAATAAAACAAACATACATAATAAATGTAAATTTAATGCGATTGTACTACATTAGCTGTGTCAGCTTAACAGACGCGCGGATCTTCTCACACGACTATTTTTAAATAATGTATCATAATACATTAGAAAGATGTAACATCAATTATTGCATTAATCATCCCATATATCAATTATTAATTATTAATAACAAAAGCATTTTACAATATAATTACAGTGTCAACGAGAACACAGTCAACGCTTTGCATTTATACATATAAAACTCAAATTTATATTTAAATTTATATTTATAGAGTGCATTAAATTGTTAAAAATATTTCTAAAAAAACCGTATTTATACACATGAAATAAGTTTTACATTTTCGTAATGAAATAAGCTATGAATATAAATAGATTTTCTTGTCAATATATGTTGTAATTTAGTCGAAAAATTTTATTTATGAAATTTCATAAGCGTGAGCCTTATGATTTCGTGTATAACCACACTCTCTTTCTCTCTCTCTCTCTCTCTGCTTCTTTTCAATGAGAAAAAGAGAGCTACATTTTTGCATTTGCTTTCGCAATCTGCTTGCGGAATATCGTAGCGTATTTAATGTGACATAATTGCGAATACGAGTGACTGCATATTTATTCCAACTGACACGTATTACAGATATATATATGGCGTCGCAACGTTTATTAACGAATTTGCATCAATTTTATTCATATATGTATAGACTTTCATAAATTACCGATCTGTAAATGTTTACTATGATTACGCTGAACTAGTACAAGCCATTAATGACAGCTATTTCTCTCCTTTAACGAATCAGAAAATTATGAATATTCTCATTTATGTTTTCAGAATATTCAAAAGGGAATGGATTTGTTAATTTATACACACATATATATGTATATAAATTAACAAATTCATCCTTTATATATATGCATATAAATCTTTCTTTGTGCTTTCATTTATAATAAAATCTTATGACTCTGGAAGAGCTGGCGCATTTATATTTATTTCGAAATTTTTATACAAAATCAATACAAATCCTTTCTTCAATATTTTATCGTAACACATATATTGCATGATTAAAAACACAAATCTATAATAACGAAAATTTGTATTAAGACGCAATTAAAAATTTGTTTAAAAAGCATTTAAATCGGTAATAAGGATCAATAATTGCGCAGAATCACTAGCAATGCAATGAACATTATTATGTAATTTATTTATCGTGTGAGAACCGATTTAAAATGTTACTTAGCGTCAGCAAAAATTTTTAAAAAGAAACTATAATTTATACTACAATAAATATTATTTTCTACAGTAAACTAATGTTCTTTCATCATGCTCGTACTCGTTATTATTACGCAAATAGATAAATAATGGAAATACTAAGTGGCCTAAGAATTCTAACAATAGGTCACGCAAATAAAAAGTAAAGCTCTCAGCGAAAGATAGAAATGAAAACAGTTCTTTCAACGTTGGAGATACAGTTTGTGCGAATAATCTTTCATCTTCCAACAAAGCATTTGTTTAAACGTCTTTTATCGTCACCATCGTAATATATCACAGGAAAAGTACAGTGCGATTATATAGGAATATACGGAATAAAATTGAAGTCGTTGTGAAATATATAACGACTGCATTTTTAGCAAACTATTCGCATTTTAGCACTCTAATTCTCGATCCATTACTTAATATCCAGCAACCTTCAAATATATACTCACTTTAAAACCTTTGTACCATTCCTTTATGGTCGCCTCGTCGTATCGCGTATGCGACTTGAGGAAATCCATGTCTTCTTTGCTCAACTTGTCTTTGCTCCCGAAACAACCCATTTTGATATCTGCAACAATCAATAAAATACTCCGTGAGGACAAACGTAAAATTTTCGACATCGACTATCAATTGAGACGATTAATTTAAATTTCTAGAGGTATAGGAATTATCACGCGTGTCATTTCGTTCCGCATTCAAAGAAGTGAAGTCGCGCATCCTTCACCCTAATGTGTAGTTTCAATCTCCGGCTGTATGTCTAGATTAGCGATTTCGCTCACTGTGCGCCACTATCACGCTTTTCGCAAGCGATAAAGCTTCCTGCGCGACAAGTCTGAGCCAGCCATCGCGCGCCGCGCATACTTAATGTCGGTGAATTATGTTAGCAGCATTGAACAAGTTATAAACCTGTAAAATAAGATCGGTATGCAGTCGTCCCTTCTATGCTTCTCTAACTTTATTTTATCCCATTCCATAATATATCAGGGAAGGTGTTTGCATACTTCATCTTGATAACCGTCAATATACATATTATCGATCTCTGTGCAAAACTTTATGAAGTTTCGTTTTATTTATTAAGTACTACGAAGTACAATGTGCTTATAGACAATATTATTTTAATAATTTCTTAGTAATTTTATGGCGTTACGGCATGCCGTGAAATTTAGTAAAAACATTATTTATTAAACAATCTCAATAATAAGGATGTATTATACAAATTGTGATTCTAAAATTGATATTTTTTCAAATAGCGCTTTAATAAGTATAAGCATTATTTATTAAAAATAGTAATATTTTAATCTTAAGTTTTATCAATTTTATTTTATTATTTCTTGATTTATAATTGTGTAAAAATTACGCGTACAATATTATCGATTAAAACATAATATTTTATTGCAATATTTAATTGGTGATTTATTAATATTAAAATATTTGACAGTTGAATTAATGCATTTAAAAATTGTATAACGTGTACAAATTGTAAAAATAAATTGTGTATAAGTAATAAATTGTAGTAATAAATTATTAAAATACTAAAATACTTTTCGTGATTAACATATGTGATAAAATTTTATGATTACAGAATTAATTGGAAAATATTCGTCACAATTGCATTTACTTTTTTAATAAATACTATTGTCATTACCTGCGTTTTATTCTGAGCGAAACGGAATTTTAATGTTTTAATTTCTTTCAAGACGAAATAGCTTAATGTGTATCGACGTTTTCGAGAAAACGAAAATAGAACAGAAATATTCCGTGCAAAATGAGTTTCTATTTTTCTCAAGAAAAGAGAAACCAAGTATTAAAAATTCATTTTTGTCTGTAATACGAAACGTACAATGTTCTCGACTAGAGAGATTTCTTGTAAGATTTCGCGAAAATGCATATAATTGATACCCTGGTCCGGCAACTTATTGCGATATAAAGCTCGATAGCGGTTACACGGAAGTACCTTGCCTGCCGTTACGTGACAAGAGACCGTACGTAATTTTCGAGATGTCGTATATCGCGGTGCGCCGTATATTGCATGCATATAATGCACGCAACGCACGCTCGTCGATTGCACCCTCGACCGAAATTCGTTGTCGTAACGTCGCCATAAATGGCAGGATATCGAAACCGAATGCGTGATCGGGTTAACGATAACGAACGTCATAAAGTATAGGTGCATTATTTAGAAAAGACAAGTAAGCTAGATGCTTTTAGCAATTCTTGAGGGCCACTTTTTTATAGAAAACTTATATCGATCTATTTGATATAGCAGTAATAATTTGTCCCACGATAATCGTTTGATGCAGGTCATTTTCCGATTTATTCGATAGCTGTAGCTACTTATATTTATTTGATTTCAATTATTAAATTTATATCTTTCCTCTATTGTGTACAATAAGATATATTGTTGTATTTTCTTTTCTATATATTTTTTGTAAATTACATATAGTATCATGTCCGAAATCAAGACATAAATCTTTAAAACATCTTTAAGATTTTGAACATATCTGGGATTTATATATCTCTCTCAGTTCATTATTACATAATATAATATTTTCCATTTCTTGAATCCCGTACAAATTATGAAATAAATAAAATAACTTAAACCTTTTTGAAAAAATTTATCAATTCTATTATTTCCCCCAACATTATAATCGTAATATAATTTTAAAATTTCATTTCCACAGCTTTATTTATTGTTAGGGCCAAAGAAAGAAAAATGTATATGGAACAGTTACAGTTGTAATAACTTCAATATTGTGTAGGTTACTTCGGTCCGTCTTCAATAAAGAGATTTATAATTAAACATGATTAATGGCACAATCAGCAAATAATTTTAACCGATAAATTAATTATATACAAAAGCTAGATAAAAAATAACTCTAAAAAAAGATTTAAAAATGTGATACTTTAATATTACATTAATTGTAAAATAACACTAAAAATCTTCCATGGTATTTTCATTACAGAATGATATCAAGCTTCAAGATAAAAATTCTGGAGGTCAATGTCATTCTTCTCTATTTAATTAAATAAATGTATAAATAAGATGTGTCTTTTCCGTTGCTAAAATCTTTAAAGACGCAATATGCATATAGGTTAGTATCACTGTCAAACACGCAAAATATTAGAAAAATAAAAAATAACTACTTTCTTGCTGAAATTCTATATTAAATAATTCTTTTAGACTTAAGGATGTATAATACATACAATAGTAGCAAAAAGTTAAAAGAATTTGATTTTGACGAATATGCTCTTCTCATATAGTTTAAGTAATAAGAATTGTGCAGAATCTTATCTTTTATTCAGAACTAGAGTGTAGAAATGCTTCTGTTGCTTATTTTCTGAAAATTTTCGAATTTTCGAGAATCTTTTGGCAATGACGGTATCTCAAATTGTCCAAATTCAACCTAAAAATCCAAATTAAAATCTTTATAACTTTGGATTGCTTTAGTGAATCGACTCCGGCTTTTGTCATAAGTCTCCGAACATATATATAAATAATCTGTAAAATTTTTGTTAAATTCCTAATATTTTAAAAATGTTTATAAAGAATTTCTAAAATATTAAGAATTTAACAAAAATTTTACAGATTATTTATATATATATTTAGAAACTTATGACAAAAGCCAGAGTCTATTTACTAAAGCAATCCAAAGTTATAAGAATTTTAATTTGAATGTTTAGGTTGGATTTGGCCGATTTGGAGTACCGTCACTGCCAAAAAATTCTCAGAAAATAAACAACAGAAGCATTTTTCTGCGCTCTAATTCTGAATAAATAATAAGATTCTGCACAATTCTTATTATTCAAACTATATGAGAAGAGTATATTCGTCAAAATCAAATTTCTTTAACTTTTTGCTACTATTGTACTATACATCCTTAAGGCTCCTGCCTAATCAGTCACGAACTCCGCGTTGACGGTGGCAATACTACATCGTAAAAATTAAAGCTTGTTTATCGTATTAAGCCCATTCTATACATCACATTTCGGTGTTATAAGTCGTAAATCATGATAATTCTACAAAATATGTTGTTGCCGATATTGTAAGCAGTAAAAATTGATCAATCACAGTCAAATGTGGAAAGAATACTCGACTTTAAGAGAATAATGGACGTTCTGTGAAAAGTATTGACAACGAATTTTGTGTTGTATGCCATTTCTTTATTATGTGCTTAATTGTAAAAATGTGACTTGTCTCGTACTTATCAAAGTCGTAAAAACGAATGAAAACTAAAGTTATTATTGAATTTTATCATAAAAGTAAATTTTTTATTCCTTTCAACAGCTGTCAAATCGTGAGTTTTCTTGCCTGAATAGGCTTTCACTTTACGTACTTTTTGCGACTATTTACTGAGTGTCGGGGGAGGAAAAGGGTAGTTTCCGTCCATTTTTACAAGTTTTTTAAAGCGATCCCATTTTGTTATTTTATCCAAATTTTCTTTATTTAAAAATAGCACGCAACAAACTTTTATGTGTCATTTCTCGCTTATGACGTCACGATTCCAATATAGCCGCAGTTTCTAGACAGGAGTCTTAAGATCAAGAAAGTTTAAGAATCTCGAGATTAATCCTAAAGTAATGTAAGTGTATACATATAGATAACACGGAATGTTCTCTCTCAGCAACCTTGATCACCTTCGTGTAATATCTTATACATGAAGGGTAACATATGTGTATATACATATATGTATACACACACGCACACGCACACGCGCACGCGCACGCACACACGCACACGCACACGCACGCACGCACGCGCACGCGCACGCACACACGCACACGCACACGCACACGCACACGCACACGCACACGCACACGCGCACGCGCACACGCACACACACACACACACACACACACACACCGCGATAGCGGAGAAAGAAAATTAATCGTTATGCTGACGCGCGAGTAATGTCGTAATGAGCTTCAGTCGATACGCGACTGGAATTGTGAGAGACTCACTCGTTTCTCGGCGGAGCGGAGATGGAAAGGGGGGAGGGCCAAGGATCATTTCGACGAAGAGGAGGAAACGACCGCGATCGTGACCGGGTTGAGAACGATGATCACTCCGTGGCCGGCCGATTTAATGGGCCGGTACTGCACAAGCGATATGACGACATCAAGTGCGTTAAGTAACAAAAGCGCGCGCGCCTTCGCGTCGCTCGCGGAACCCAGCGAAATGTGAAACACGTAAACGTAATTAACATTGACGTGCTGCGCGCGCGATGGCGCCGCGCCGGCCGAACGCCGACGAAGTCGCGCCCCGGCTATTTACGAGATTAAGCGCGCGGATGAAGATTAACGGGGAGGCCGCCACGACGTGTATATACGTGCTCGAGTTTCGGTAGATCGTCGATTATTCCACGGCGAACCGCCACTCGAGTTAATGCGCACCGCATTCGCAAACTCCAAAGTTCCCGCGCTCGAGAAGAAATTATATCCGAGACCTTCTTCTCTTCCTTTTCGCTTCCTCCTCTTCCTCTTTTCCTCCTCCTTCTCCTCCTCCTCCTCTCTCTCTCTCTCTCTCTCCCCCCTCTCTCTCCAGCTTGGCAAACGTTTTAAGACGATCCTAAAGTCAAACTCAAAAAACGTCGCTGTTTTACCGACGATTTGTGAGTATGTATACGTACGACATTGATGTAGTAATGTGTAGTGATATGTTCATGTTACTGCCCTGTCGATATTGCACGCACACATCGTAACAAATTTTCAAGAACATACATCTTTTTTATTAGGCATCCAAGCCTAATTTTATGAACTCAACATTGTTTGCACATGTAATTCGTAGTTCCGGCTGGTATCATTTTGTACCAACAAACTGCCAAATTGTTGTACGAAACAAATATTGGCACATGTGACAGCTCTAGACGCCATGTTGAACTAAGAAAAGATAACGGAGATCTAAATTTTTTGCGTTTTCAGCATAACCTCTACCAGCCGGAACTACATTGATGCCTATACTTTAATCGTGGAGAAGGATTTTTTAATCTGTTGCCTTTAATTATGTTTATTTTGTTTTGGAAAATAATCGCGTTCGATCAATAAAATAGATGACTTTAGAATAGCCTTAAAGCAATGCTGGAAGGTCGGAAAAATTTGCACAAGGTCGATAAAACAGTTTGTTCAATTTCAGTGGTATCTCTAAATAAATTTCTTACAATATCTTCTGTCTCAGTTGTCCTTATCTAACTTATTAAAGCGCCATCTCTTGCATAATCCGGCACTTACTACTAGAGGCAATTTTTGCTGTTTTTATCATTCTGTATTTTGGCCAGGGTTGTGCATCTACGCGTAAAATATAATACTCTACGTTTACGTGTAGACAACGTAAACTATTGTAAAAGTGTCATCTATGTAGACAGTCAGTAGACTATATATTTATTCATTTAATAAATAAATATAATTTAACGTTTATGTAAAAAAAAACTACCATTTGAAGAAGTAAGAAAAATTCTCTGGTTGCATTCTTAATCTTAATCTCGTAGTTAAATTAATGTTCAAAATACATCAAGAATATCCTAAAGATGTCGTGATATCTTTAGCCTGTTCCTATAATACATTTTGGACATTTCTACTGTGGGTAGAGATTGCTTTATAATTTAATTCTTTTATATTCTATATATTAGTGATACAATTTACAATAATCTACGTAATTTACAAGTCTAAATTGTCTACGTAGCAGAAAGACCATAAATATCACATAGATTTCACGTAAATAATTCGTGTAGACGCAATCTTGAAATCTACGGCACAACTCTGATTTTGGCTATGCGTACGGAATTACCACAAATTGCAGTTTAGTGGATATCTTTTTTTCTACGTTTTCAATCGTAGCTCAAAAGGTTTTGTATTATTCATTTATGTAATCTGTGGTGTTAGACGTAAGCATTCTGTACATATGAGCTACAGAATTTTTACACTAGTGAAATGTTTATGTCAGGTTACGCCTTACGGTTAGGTGTCAGTCTCAGTACGACCCGAAAAAATGTAATTTTTTAATTTTTTTCCAATTTTACTACAAATTCGTTCGTCTAACGCTACAATTTTATGTCTATTTCAATCCTGTGAAAGGATTTTCAATTCCGTTCAGTCAATTCGGAGAAATTTACTCAACTGCAATGTGTCAGTAATTCCGACCTTCCAGCATCGCCTTAAACTGTTGCTAAGAGATATTAGGCACATTCACTATATTAATCGCTGCCGTAGGTAGGTTTCTTTTTTTTGCTGCAAGTTTTAACGACGAGGAGAAACCGACGAATCCCGCTAGAAGGAATTTATCGATCGCGCTCTAAATGCGAGGAGAGAAATTATAGTTGCTAATGCACCTTTCTTCTTTGCTTTTACGCCTTAAGAATTTGCTCTTTCGGAACTTCGATAGACCAATTGAAAGAATTTGCCCGAGGAAAAAAAACTTACATCATCGATATCTTTTACAATCCATCTCTGATAATTATTCAAAATAAATTTAAAATAAAATCAAACATATTAGGCCGTATGCGAGCTAACACGGATGACGGTGTGTAATAATTTCTTTTTACAATATCCAATGACACGTAAACTGCGCACCGCAATTCGTCGGTCTTGAAATGCAGTTCATTACATGAGGTCGGAATAACTTATAACAAATTAAATCGATTAACGATTTATTCTTTTTAATGTTATATCATCTATCTATATCCCCCCCCCCCGAATCTGTAGAATTATTTATGTATCTAAATTGTTTAAAATAAAATGTTCCTGAAAAGTTAAACATTTTTACTGGTCGTTCTCTCTGCCATAATATTATTTCTTAACAGCAACGGATAACACAATGCGAGCAAGGAGTTACAGCGCTGCATGAGGCTCAGAATTAGAGGCGCGGAGAGATTATAATTGCTAATAAAGTTGCTTCTTACTTTCTTGTTACGATTGCTGCTGGCAAACTCGGCAATTAACCGAGATTGCTACTAAAAAATTAACATATTTCAGCCCACAGTTGTATCGCTCCTGGAGACATCAAGAGCAAATTTCAACGATGATACTCAGTACTTGAAAAAGTGGAACTGTAAGAACGCGAATGCAGTAACCCCGCGGTGCTCGGATATGATAATGGTCAACCATTATTACTGGGAAGTCATTCATTACAATAATTATTCTATTAAAACTATAAAACTGCTCTATTATGAAGGGGAACGATAAAGAGGAAGTGATTTGTTTGCCATGTTTTAATCTTAAATAAATTTTTATTAAAATTTCACAAATTGTTCTAATGCGCGAGATGAGAACAAAAATTTTTATTAAAACAATTTTTATTATTAAAATATAATTAAAATATTGCAACCCTACATAACATTATTACATCCCTCCGTAATAAAAGATCCTTCAATTTATTTTATGGCTAGCATTATGGAAATCTAATAAAGGCACAATAAAAAGTAAACGTTTCAATTTATTTTATGATCAATATTATGGAAAGAAAGCCCAGGAGCCTCCCATAATAGTATTATTATAAACGGCCGTTATTCACTACCGTCGCTGTGCAAACTTAAGGATGACACGTACAATCGTGCGCGAATTTTATCACGAGGGGATCTCGGCGGAATTCGAAAGCACGAGCACCTCGCCATCAGAATACCATCTGCAATCGTCGATTCCAGTCCCTTCCCAGTGAACAAAACGGTGATACCGTCATCCCGTACGTGACAAACGCGCACGTGAAGAATATTTATAGCGCGGCATAAACACTACTATCGCGCGACCGATCGGGTCGCCTTTTAGCACCGGTGACCACAAAGAATTAACACCGGAACGTCCGGCCGCGCGCGCAGCGCGCGCTACATCGACAGCGGTTTGCATTGACATCTGCATCATACGCATCGCATTATTGTCGTCCACGCGCAAAATGCGCCGTGGCGCGCGACACAGTTTGCGCGCTCGCGCGAGAAGAAGATGGGACGTGTGCGCGTTCGTGTGCGGCCCCCTTTTGTCCTTTCGCACGTTTGTTCTTCAGTGGCCGTGGCCATTGTGTTCGCGGTAACATTTCCGCGTTATCCGCGGACTGTCCCCTTTTAACGAAACCGTTGTACCGCCAATGCGAGAAGATTAAGTGTATCAGACACTCGCAGCTTTTGGTACAATAGCCAATGTAAGAACGACGATTCGACGGGAGATTTAACCAAGTTGAATCGATCGTCCGAAGCAAATGAATAAAGAGAATATGTTTAAATTATTTAAAAATTATTGATTGACTTTTATTTTTCATCTATTATTTCGATTTCAACTAGTATTTTTGTCGTTCATTTTGCGTATCGATTTTTTGCAGAATAAATTCTTGTTAATCATCGAAGAAAATAGAAAAAGATTTGAAATTCAGTAAAATAATATTTAAGAAAATCTCAGAGAGCGAATATACATACATATAACATATAAACAATTTGAAATAGACCGCCTAAGTGAATATCACAAATCAATTTGAGAGCACCTTCTATGATCACACACAGCTAGATTGGTGCCTATAATTCTATATGAATTTTTTAAATCCATTATTCAGCCATTTAAATTGCGCGCCGAATCAAAATCAATGTCAGATTTGCAACGCAATTAGCTGAAGCTGGAATAATGAGATCACAATTCTCAAATTTATTTGTAATATAATATGTAATGTGTATGTGTGTATAATAGGTATGTAAACAAGTCAACCACTACTAAAAAAATGTACAGTGACTGCTAATTATGGCAATACAACACACTTTATTGCTAGCATTGCTATTGTATTGTGCTTCGTATTGTTCTCTAATAATACTGCCTTCTATTATCTCATGTACTGCCATCTATTTGCGCACAATATTGCCAAATATTACTAATGTATTGCATATGTATTGATAGCGTATTGCTAATATTGTACTGTCGCAATATTAGCAATACATATCTAAAGAAATGTGTACGGATTGCCATAGTGATTGACCCCTCGATAAAATGTATGTAATATATATTTCTTTATCAAATTTGAGCTTCCCTTTTCATGCGACGTACTAGTTGATCTTTGGCGCCGTTTTTTTCCCTCGAATAATTTGTCTCCATATCGTTCTCGCAGAATCGAGCTTGTTACTCAACTGTGTAAACACGTAACGTGATACTGTCGGGGAAGAGCGGTACCTAAAATAGATATTTGACCATACGTAGATATCGATCGCCACAATATTTGCCTTGGCAAATCAAAAAGGAATTTCATGTCTTCATTTCTGCAATTTCTCGCGGCGGTAATTCGTCACAAAGTGGACGAAACAGGACATGGCACTTTTTCTCGCTACGCAGAAGCGTAGTTTTATAGCTGACAAGTACGCTATTAATAATGGTAATGTCTATTATTAATAGGGCACTTGGCTATATAAAACTACTTTTGTGGCGTAGGCGAGGAAAAGTATCGCTACCATATGTAAACGTTACGACATGCAATTTATTGCTTCGACTGTAAAGTGCTGGAAAACGATATCGCAATGATATTACACGAAGGCAGAAAGTTCGATCGCACAAATATTGCACGGTCAGTCGTTGCAATCGTGTATATCGCACTAATGAAATCACAATTTGAGATCTGCGATCGAACTCGTTCCTTACAATTCAAGAATATTACAGAAATCAAGGAAAATAGCTGTAAAAATAGAATCTGCAAATAGATATAAATAAAAATATACATAAAATATTTTAAGATATAAAAATATCTTATTTATAATCTATATGTAGATGATATATAGATTATAAATAAAATATTTTCGTTGAATAAATTCGACTTAGCTTTTGTCTTTTAACCCGTAAGCACGCGCGTGAAAGTCAAACTGATCCAGACGTATAAATAAATAAATGTATCTCCGTTTCGTTTTTGTTTGCGGCACTAGTATGCGCTTTCAGTATCTAATTCTTCCTACGGTTTAATTCAAAGGGTAATTCTTCAGTTTAAAGGCCTCACACAAAATATTATTTAACATCTTATTTGTGTTGTGTGAGTTATTTTTATTAAATAACCTATACAATTTTTATTGAATAATCTAATTAACATAAATATATATCTTTAATGTCGAGACACGATCGTGTCTTCTGATATAATAAATATAAATTTAATTTGTGATATTACATACTATTTGGTTCGGAGCTGCGGAGATGCACGCGATTTGCAACAATGTGGTGTTATACAAACCGAAAAATTGTAAGATTCACACCAAAAAATTATATGGAAGCACCAAAGATCCGCTTTGTATCGTGATGGCTTTTTCTCAATTGTTAGTTAACATTCCACGGTCTCTAGATACTCATTATAAATATAAATATTAAGAATTTGTTAAAAATTAAAAATTTATGTAATGTAAATAAATTATGTAAATAAATTTACAAAGTACTATAATAATATTTGTACTAATATTTTCAATTACTTTTGTAACAATCTGTTGCTTGTAAAAAAAATTGATGCAAGAAGACAAATATGTATTTATAAGAAAATGATATAATATGATTACGTTAATTTAAGAACTATTACTAGCTTTAAACAATCACATTGTTTAAATAACACTCATTATACGTATTTTGAGTACCTACACTTTAAATAAAATAATAATTAAAATTTATTTAATCATTTTTAGTGTATAAGTTGCAAACTACGAATTTATTAATCAAAATATTACGTAATAAAATATTTTCAAAAATATGGATTTTTTTAAATTTCTAATACTTTTGAAAATTGTTATCTTTAAAACTGTCTCAGTTTATAATCATTTATAAATAAAAATAAAAATTTTGTTTATGCATTAAAATACGGATCAAATTGACTCCTACGTGAGCACGTATATAAAAAAAAACGCAAATTCTTAAGAATTAATTCTTCTTTTTATATTGATTCAAAAATATTCTCATGTATTCTGATATTCTCATCTTTCAAATTACATTATGTTGCCTCAATTTGACTTTTATAAAAGAGGGAAATGAGTTATATTTAAAGTATAAAAAATTAATTTACAAAATTACGACAAATTAGATGACGTCTAGTGTGTAACTTCTTACATTTTTTGTGATAAATCTAAAATATATTCTTCCATATTTGATAATTGCATATTAGATGATAATTGGAAAAGCCAATACTAAATATAATTAGCTTTGTCTTGCATTATAGCTTTAATTTTTAATAAAACTTAACTGTGTCATGATATTTAGCTATTCACTCATAAAGACTTAAAAGATGCGACAAAATTAGACTAAGAATTAATTCATTTCACGCCGCCGTCTTTAGTTTTCATGAGGCGTTTCGGTGATTGAAACACGTGATCAGATCTACAGAAATATATAAATGTATAAATCTTTCAAATGCACAAAAGTAATAAAAGTTAATATGTAATATATATAAATTCCACGCGTTTCAAAACTTTTTATTCATCAAGCGTACTATCGTGACGACATGCACAGCGTCGATGCGATCAAACGGCGGCCTACTATCCGGTTTTATTTACCGAACTTCGTCATCGTGGAGCCGCAGCGATGAAAAATTTCTTAGGAGCGTTGCTTCTCGCCCTCAAAAACTTTCTGAAGGCCGTTATTGTATGCGCCGCTGGAGCCTCTGGCCTAGTAAAAGTACCGTGAGGTAGTTTCATTAAAATTTCCTGGCAATACCGCGGATACGTTCCCTGGAAAGTACGGCGAGGCAAGTTTCAACGATGTGTCCTCCTTAAAGGCTTTGCGGATTTTGTTGTATTAACGGCGACAGTGAAATTTAATCTGGACTAATTCCAAAAATCCGACAAATAAGCGTCTAATCCGTTCGTCTTTATGCACAATTTGAGCAACGTAATACACCATTTCTTTTTTTGCAGAAATCTCATTGTTTTATCAAGTTATATGTATGTAAAATACATAATTACATACACACAATTTTTTAATAATTTATTTATTATACAGATCTTCATTTTTCTATTGTTCAGATCTTTATTTTTTATTCTATTAGTGCAATCATTAAAATAAGCTGTGCAATTCAAATTAACTTGGAAACTATTGTATTATAGAAATATTGCATTTTCCCAAAGTTTTGTTAATTATAGTAATTTAATTTAGACGTAATCCATTTATAATTAATTTCATATCAACATTAATAATACATAATATCGTTTATATCATCTATAATTAGTATTAAATAATAAATTATTATGATTATATAATAAAGAATTATAATACATATAATACATATGATAATATGAGTAAGAATACTAATAAAAAATATAATTTTAATCAGAATTCTTAATATAAAAAAAGCAAACGGCTTTACCATGAAAAATCCACTGCATAATATATTAAATAATATCAAGCAGGTCTTTTGTTACTTTTTCGTTAAAAGATTATTCAATATATAGCATTTATAATAATTGGTTATATAATAATGTTAATATAAAAATAAATCAAACTATTGCTAATATCCATAAAATAATATCTATCATATCTGTCCATCGTATTAACATTTTTTTTTTGCGATTTGTTGTTATTTTTGCGACACAGAAAAGACCATAAACGACCGGGACCGGGAATCCTTGTAGTGCATACCTCTCAGAATATCTAGCATGCAGGAAATCTCACTAATGCTGTTCATAGTTAAGTAGCTTAATTGCGCACGTGAGCAATGTTCGAACTAAGGGACAACATCACAACAGCATAATGAGCGGTGAATTTATGCACTATCGTTCTAATGGCGATGCCCTTTCGCTGAAACGACCGACCAGACGGAGACAATGAAAACGATGGTATAATGCCAAGACCGCGACGGGCGTTAGCCATGGTGTTTCATTCGCGTCGTGAACAACGTTAACATAGTTACGATGCACAATAGTGCGCCAGCTCGAAATGGAGGGAAGGCAAATAATCCGACCGGCGCAAGCCATGGGGACCTTGGTAAGCTTCGTCCGCCAGCCTCAAAATATTAAAGCGACAGCAAGCGCATCTCGAGCTGCCTCGACCGTGTCGCACGTGCCATCGTGGATTTATCACGCGGATATTTCGTGTCTCACTAAGACAAAGGGCGCGCGCACACGTATCCATTTTATATTTAATTACGAAAGCAAAACTCGCGCGTCACGCAACTCGCAATCCTTTTCAATATTTACTCCACAATATCCTTATATATTTCCTGTACGCTTTGCTGCATTGCCTTTTGTTCGGCGTAAAATCGACCATATTGCGTTTCAAACAAACTCGTGAAACAAGAAAGCCAATAAAATTCACCCGATACTCCGCGCATGTAAAGGCTATTCTCAGCTGTACTTCAGAAGACAGAGGACATGAGGAGTTTTGCTCGACATCTTTCACGCGGTCTCGTGTAAACTGGAAAATCTTCCAAGCTAGATGTGGCAAAATGTATAATCGCCAAGTATAATATGATGATGCGCTTGATGTACACATCCCGTTGTTTTCGTCCTTCTCATTCATCATATTTGTGTGGCACGCCGCGATGATTAATCAAGCTTGCGCGTTTCTTGGAATACCCTGCTGGGCTGACAAGCAAAATAGTGAAGCGCGATATCAATTCACCGCTCTCTCGCTCGAAGTGCTTATTCAAAATTACTTCTTATTGCCTAATTATCCAACGCGATCGCACATACCCCTGTACACGTGCAAGCGAGTATAATCATCCTCCCCGAGTGTCGTCGTCTAAAGAAGACAAATCGAGCCACGGCAATGATAAACGCGACCTGACCACGCGCACAAACGCCATTGACCTAAAAAACTGAGCTTCCGTAGCAAGCGACACGCACGTTGATTAGCTTGGTAAAGTCTGCGCATGAAACCAAGCGTGAGGTTTTGTTTATAGCAGCCGATTTTTCTTTCGCGAGAAACAAGGAATTATGATGCACAAAAGCGTCTATATAATTTACAATTTATTTAAACATACAAAGATGTCAAAAGAAACACGGTTTTAATGTTTTTATAGTTTAAACAAATATATTTTTTATAATCAAAAAAGCATATGAAAATGTTTAATTAATCAACGTTACAAGATCAAACAGAAACGTATGATATTATAAAGCAATTTAATAAATTTTAAATATTGCCAATGTAGCCGACCGGATGGAATTTGAAAGCATTACGATATTAATTTTGATTGGATTAAAAAAAATATTATTATCCATTATTATTATCTCGTTTACATTTTGATTATGATAAATGTTATTATTATTGATGATCGATTAAATGATTTATAAATATGTCCAGTTTAAATATATGAAATGAAATAGTAATAATGTAATAATATAATAGTATAACATATAAAATTGCCAGAGATATATTTATAAATTGGATCTGTACAAAGAGGAACGTGTACAAATTATTTTCCGGAGACGAATAAATTATAGAAAAGTCCTCCGATAGTTTATGATAAATTAAAATCAAAGGATTTTAATTTTATGATGAATTCCTCGATAAATTTAAAGGGAATCTTTTTCTCGAAGATATCTCGCCGTCGTTATAACATTTTTTAAAATTCAATATTAAATATTAACAACTTTAAGACAGCATTAATTAAGCATCAAATTAAAATTTTAAGAAAAGAAGCTCTACATGAGCTTAAGTATGCGATAAAGTATTTAATTCAATTGCATTCCGAAAGCTTATTTCGTGAAACTATTTTTTTATTATATATATGAATATAAAAAGCTATATCATTACTTTATTAAAAGAGGATCAACAACAGAAGAATTGATAAAATCATAAATATAATTATAACTAACCAACACGATTATGTGATAAATTAAGCAAAAAGAAATGTCTTACACAACTTACGCATTTAACGTGATCTTAAAGTTTCTCGCTAAATGTTAACGCTGACACTATCGTAACTATATATCGTTATTTCAGTGCACTAATCAACAAAGTACATTTGTCCAGCAAATTTACTCTCCGCGCACATTATCGGGCCGGATTAGGACTCACAAAACGGAGGGTGCGGAATAGCCGCGTGCAAACTCTCGAAACAAGTCAAAGTGCCTCAACATAAACGAAAAAGTCTCGCGCCGCCGAGTGCTTCCACACCAGCACGCAGGTTACGTCCAAGTAAAACGAAACAATTTTCCCCCTTTGAAGTTGCAGAACGAAGTTTCTAGTTTGCGACGAGTACGCGGGCGAGTACACAAGTCGCACCGATGGCATAATAAGGAATGCAAACAATCCTTATGTCGTGTAATTTTTACGGAGCTAAAATTTCGCAATTGCCAATTAATTTTTCAACGGTTCAATCTATCTTCGTTTTGCGTTATTTAAATTTCTTAACGTATTTTTAACGTTATAATTCTAATTATAAGATTGATTGACGGATTTTATGAATCGCATGCATTAAGGAGAGATGGAAAGAGTAATAACTTACTAATTATTAAAATGTTAAGAATTTAATATAAATAAACAAAATGTATCAATTAATTATATTTAATAAAGCTAAAATATTAAGTTTATATAATATTCGTATTTGTTTTTAATTTTATACATTTTATTTTATTTTTCTGAATAAAAGTGACCGATTTTAAAATGTTTTCTCCTTAAAAGTGTTTTCCATAAGAATGTAAGAGAATTCGCATAATATTCAGTGGATGCGACTCTTTCTCTCTATTATATGTCTGCCAAGTTTTAATTAAAAGTAGCCACAACTATTACTACACACACTTTTTGGTTGCTTTTAATTAAAACCATCATAAATCCCACAAAAATTAATCTACCGCAGAATCGCGCACCAACTTCTCTTTACAGAGCATGTAATAATTTTAATTGAAATTCTCCGAACGTTCTAAAGTATTTCCCTAACGATTTATTCGTCTGTGTTATTTTTTGACAGCATCTTTTCGAAAGAAAAGCTACGACATGTAAGAATGCAAGAGGGAGCATTATCGAAAATGCTATTGACGGATTATTAATATAATAATCTGAGATACATTATGATCCAATTAAATATGTGCATGCAAGATTAAATAATGGAAACAGTAATAATACAATACGTAATATAAAATCACATTCAATTCGATATGCCATTCCCAATGATATATGTAGAGGCAGCTAGCTGATCGCATCAACATTGCTACAAATTATGAGTTATCATCGTAACTTGGGGAGGGATCATTCGTTAATTAGGAATTCGTCTATTCTGAAAAATAATGTGGTTGATTGCGCAATAGTATTGAATTACTATCGGGATTGCTATCAGATTCTAATGCGCTAATAATGAAGCTACTATATATGGTGCCTAAAAGTTTCATATCATTAGAAATCTCCGTGAAATATTTTTTACTTAAAAATATTATAAACGCATTTAACTATTCGCTTCTGTTATAGAATTTTTGCTTAAAACACAATATTTTTTAAACAAGTTTTTAAAAAATTACATTTTTTTCATTTTCAAATCATAAAAAAGTCAGTTTATTTTATGCAAATCAATATCACAGACTTTTTTAATGCTCAAAATGGTTGCGTTCAGCTTGGACGCACAATTTTATCCGCCTAGGGAACGTGAAAAAGTACGAAAGTAAATACGAAGTACGGCGCAGCATTTTTAATGCCCCTTACAGAAAATCTACTGAAATATTCCGTCTCGCATATTCATTTCTATCCGCCCGTATTTTCACTTTATATTTGGTATTAAAACTAAACATCTGATCCCCCGAATTTTACCGCATTCAATCGTGTTCAATGATAAATGCAGCAATAAAACAACCGCGTTTATCGTTCGCAGTAGTTTTTCAAATTTACATCACGCTTTTATGTCTACGAGCATAAAAATGAACGAAATGACTTTCAGAAGTGTCGGTATATTCCTAGGATGACCTCATTTTATAAGTGTTAAAATCGACATAATTTCAGTAAAGTCAGAATTACAAGTATATATACATAAAAAAAATTATGTTCATTTATCTGTCCTTCATAATAATGTCGCGAAATTTTCCCATATCTGTGGGAACCACGAAAAGTTAAACTGATTAAAATTACGTCATTTTCAGTTCATATTTCAAAGTAATTTCTCGTAACAGGGACGAAAATTAAGCGCATATAATAATTTTCAGATAAAATTAGAATATACAATATAGAACATTAGAATATATAAAACATCGAGAGTACAGTATAACTGGACACCCTATATACGAAAGGTCACAGCAGGACGCAAATTGCAGCTATTGCTGGCTGATATCGCGCGTCGGTGTTGGTAGCGGTGGATTTTCAGCTACAACCGCAATTTGCAATTCTTCCGTTTCAGCTATAAATTACTGAGGGGTCGTACCTCGACGGACATTGACACGAATCGCCGTCGACGGCCTCGCGCGTGTTATTCGCCAAGTGAGAATAAAATTGCAATTCTAATTGGCAATCGTACGCGAGTACGTCATGTGGAGACATTAATCTTGCAATGTTTATCGAGCTTTTGACGTGAAATCAAGATTAAGATGTATAAAAAAAAGGAATAAATGTAAAACGTTTTTGCAACAAAGCTCGATTTAAAAAAAAACTTCTATTAATTAAATTTTAATTTGCTATGATACATATGTTAACCAATCTAAGACAATTTTAAGTGTTTAAATGCGCTATTTTCATAAAAATAAATTTTTCCATAACAATTATAATTAATATAGAGGTTTATTATATTTCTAACAAATTACAATATTCTAGTGATATCAATACCCTTCGAAGTATAAAAAAATATACTTTTCCATGATAATTAATATAGAGGTTTTTATTTCTAACAAGTTGCAATATTCTAATGATATCAATATCCTTTGACAATAGATATAAAATTATTCTCGCTTTTATTCTTCTGTATCTGTTTCTTATAATTAATATTTCATGATGTAACATTATATAGCTTTTGCTTTGGAATATTATAAACCGGCTATATGATTTCATATCTTTAGCAAAAAGTGACAATACTATCTTTGCTTCAGAAAGATCCTGAGGGGGAAACGTATAATAAATATGTCACCTCTGTTTTTTATCCCTTACACGTTACTTTTTAATATTCCATTTGTCGCCGATCGTAAACTTTCCGAACGGAAAATTCCGACAGCTCACGTTTCCGCACTTAACGTGACTCTTCAGTATCTCTATGGGAAGATAGATCGTGCCCAAGACGAATCGACAATACGCGATCTGCATGACAATTGCGTAGAATTATTTCCGTTCCTTCGCGCGGAGTTTTCAAAATTGCCCTGAGCCTCTTATAAAATGTGTAAAAGAAAATGATAAGAAAGATCAACTCTGTGATTTATTAGATAAACGAATAATAATATTCAGAATGTGTATTTTAAATTGCCTTGTTTTCTCTTTCTCTTTATCTTCAGAGAATAACAGTAATTCTTTTCCCAAATATACAGTCACTCTCGTGCGAGAGTTATAACTCGAAGAGGCGATTGATTTATTAAAACGATATTTTAGAAAGGAATTTGAATTTACGATGAAAACTATGGCGATCCTCCGGATTGTAACGAATGGCGGAAGCTTTGATTCTTATACAGTATGATATACACGGTAATCGGGAGTTTCGCGCAAAGCATCCGTGAATTCGCGTCAACACGACTGACTCATTAATATTTCAAATGATAATTTGAGAGAACAATTAATGAACCCAGGAGGTATATATCTCCATAACGGCGGAATAACTGCGGCAATTGTGTTCGTCCTGTAATAACGCGACATTATATTCAGTCCCGAATATTTTCGTTAGATTCAAATTGAGGCGGCTCCAAATCGCGCGACGTATATTATTTCTACGCGAAGACGAAATGCAACAATACTCGGTCATTAGCGCGATGCAATCATCTGGATCGATACTCGCAATTAGATAAAAAGACTCGCTAATATGCTGTCATTTCTATCAACAATACATAGTGCGGAAGATTAATCGATCCCGAGACATAATCGCGCTGCAAAGACAAAAGCTGTTTTCTCGCGTTAGCCTCAATTAGAAAACGATCTCTTTATGCAATTAAGATTAAGATAATCAATAGAAAAAATGCAATATTTTTATCGAAAATATTTTTAAAAGTATAATTAAACAAAAATAATAAAAAGTATCTCTCTGCCTGCCCTCTTCCTTTATTTTTTCCCCCTTTCTCTTTTTTATATTTTTGTTCCCCCAAGAAAATGTAATTTGTCGAGCCACAAATTCCAAAGTGTGAAATGTGTAGCATGAAATGTGTAACGCGAACACATTCTCATACTTTCGCACTCTCCTAGTTTTGAAAAGCTAGCGATCACATTCTGTCAATAGCACAAATTCTGCCTTGACATTGCGACAGATACATTGAGCGCTGCACGTTGTTGTAAAATCGCATTCTCCCAATTTTTCCGACAATTCATTTGTAGGTGCAAGCACAAAATGATGATCCGCAGAAACGACCGGAATTTATGCCAACTTGCTATAGTTTTACGAAAATACGGGATTGAATACCTACGCGCAATATCCGTTTAAAAACTCAGCGAATTGAAAATTTGTGAATAGCAATCCGTTGCATAAAAAAAACCATATTCCCCGAGGCGCCACGTGATGATCGTGAATCCGTTTGCGTTATCAGGGAAAATTATTTTGATTATTTCATGATTTAGAATGCGCTAAGTTTAGCTAATTAAATCGGCGATAATTAATTTAATTTCACTTAAATACGTTATTTGTTTAACTATCATTGATATTAATTGGCAAAATATGGAAATTAAATGAAGACATAATTTAATGCATCAATTAGTTAACAAATGGGGCATCGTTTCTGCAAATTGTATAATGATGAAACTATGTTACGAGTCCTTCTAACCGCAAATCGAGGTTCCCGATATTATTTTGCAGAAAATGCGTATATATGATCATTTCATATCTATATAAGTTATTTCAATTGTTTTTCAGTCGAGACCGACAGTGACGTCAGTTTTAAGCGATCGATAAGTATCTCCGAACGTTTATAGAAATTTTCGCTGTTTAACCGATATATAGCAATAGAACCGGCTTGCAACGCCGAAGTCTATCGACAGATCGTGTCTGTTCAAAAGTTAGCTGCGAATTGTTACGCTTCGTGGACGTCATCGCGAGTCAAAGTTTATCTAGTTCCACGTGTGACGGCATATTGCATATACAGGGTGTATCGTAAATGGCGCCCACTAATTACACAGCGTTAATCCTTGTAAAAAAACTTGTGAGTTGAAAAGTCCTGAACCTTTTTTTTTTTATACAATGCACAGTGATTGTTTAATTGAGCAGTACAGAAAAAATGATCATCACAAGGAATAATGCAATTTAATTAGTGAACGCTATTTAAGATACACTGCAGTACATACAATAATTGCTTCACAAAATAAGAACTGCACAAAATTTCAACGTATTTTTTAACATATGTGACACTGAAATTAATTTCCAAATATAATATCAAATAATTTCTACGAATAAAATATTCGTTATGTGTTGTCTTTAAATATTTCCAAGTATAAAGAAAAATAATGTTCTCTCACTTTGTGGCGAACGAGATATTCTCTCTGCGACATAATAGACGGTTTCCGAGTTACTAAATTTTCACTATCGAGAATTCAACATCTCGAAACGTACGGGGTTTTTCAAATGATCGGTGACACTCGGCGGTACTCGTTGCGAAGCGATACTCGTGAATACGGCCTAGGCTGCTTTATACAAACGCGTTAGAAATATCTCCGGCGCGAGGTATTTCTCCTGTCGAGGTAGCAATAGTCGCGGCGGCGGGAGATCGATAGCATGCTGGAGAATCGGGACACGTGTACAAAACGTTTTAACTGTCACGCGCGCGCGGAGTGTACGCGCGCTAGGCCGTAAACACATAAAAATATGTATACGTATAAACTCTACCGTGTGTGCAGCGCTGCATCGCATGCGTGAAAAGCGGCGTTCCGTGTCTCTTCTCGTCGACGCGGCGCGGCGGCTGTCGCGCGCGTCTGACCGTAGATAGGATTTTCTACTGCGACAACCTGCATTCGTGACGATAGATAATAGAATCGAGGCCGGCTAACGATACAAAGTTGTGGCGCTACACACGTCGGCCGCTCAACAATTTGAGAGAATTCACAATGTTGCAATTCTCTCAGGAAAGAATGATTAGCGCTATCTAAAAACAGCGATCAGCTAGATTATTATTGTAGAATATGCACACATACATACATACATACGCGCAGAGCCGCTCTTCAGAAAATATAAATATGTAGCTGCTACGCAGAATTTTATTCATCTGATAATAATCGACGTTTCTGTTTATAAAAGTTTGCGTGCCAAGCGAAAAATAGGTGTACACGTGGTATGTCAATTGCGAGGGGTCACTACGGGAATCAGTGTACATTTTTTTAGAAATATATTGCTATTGCGGCAATACAATACTAGCAATACGCTAGCAATACCTCAAGCAATATCTAGCAATACATTAATTAGCAATACTTGGTAAATTGTGCAATAGATGACAGTACATGAGATAATAGATGGCAATATTACTGGCAATATACAAAAGCAATACAATAGCAATACACTGAAAAAAGTAATCTTGCAATTATAGCGAAAATTATTTAGGTACAAACAATTAGCTAAAACGAATAAGTGATTAGTAAGCACTGCAATACCACATATGTTTTGTATTTAATCAATATAGATAACAGAGACAGAAATTATATCTGAACTATTTGTCAAATTTAGCAAGAAAGTTTCTCTATGACGTTTAATCACTCTAATCATATTTGGTTATGAGACCTATATTTTTTTGTATATATTAGAATATTACTGCTACAAATTCTACGTATGATAGACAATTTTTTAGCAGATACAAAAAACAGCGATATAATTAAAAATGTAATATTTAGAATTCTAGCTGGAACAGCAAACATTTCCCTGAGTGTAGTAATAAAGTCTGTTGTGTTGCCATAATTGGCAATCACTGTACTTTTTTTTAGTAGTGGTTGATCCCTCGGTCAATTGGAACGTTAATACATCTTGCAATGGTGTCTCTGATCTTTTACTCCTAAATATATTTTCTCTTTGCCGTCGTGATATCAAGTAACCTGTTTATTTTATGCTACCACCAATTATTACAACTATAAAACTACTTAAGTTATCAGACCTGTTTACGTATCAGACCTCGTTATGTCTTTCATAACTAAAACATCGAGTACGAATATCTCGCACACAACAGAAACTAGTAGAGAATACGGTCGATGTTATCAACGAAACACAGAGCGCGCGTAAACACGCTCTATTATATAACGTTACGGAACTTTAATGTAGAACCGTAATATATGACACCTTGTTAATTATTGCGCAAACTGCTTTCACAATTAATGGTGTAACGTCCGGCTTGCGTGAAATAAAGGGAAACAGCTTAATTAAAAAGGAGCGGCGAGTTACGTGCCTAATAAATATAAAGCGTGCGAATTATTTTTTACCAGTTACACATTATCCCGTCATTTCACCTCAAAATTCAACATTCTGGGCTCATTGTCAGTAACGTGTATAACGATTCATTCATATTGTGCAATTACATCCAAAATTAAATAATGCTTAATGACTCAATATGTATACACAGTTGGAAAATTTGTGTTAAACGTAACACATTTCATGTGTCCCAAATGGTCCATTTAAAAAAATGTTTATTTAACACAAAATAAAATTAATATATTAGAAAATAACAAATTAACATTAAAACATTATATTAAAAAGTTAACACAGAAAATATAGCTTTGACACAATTTATAAGCAAACTGTGGAAATATATTTTTTCAGTAAAATTAACATTTATAATATATTAAATTAACACATTATAAATATTTTAAATATTTATTTATGTCAGAATTTACGTTTTAAAATTTTATATTATTTTTATGTTATTTATTCATTTACTCATAAATTGTATTATTTTGAAAAAATAAGACATGTTGAATATCAGTTTAATACAAAATATATAAATAACATAATCACATTATGTTAAATTAACACTCGAATATGTTAAAAATTCAACACAAAATTTTAACAAAAAATTAAAGATAAGACCGTTTCTAATACAAATGCAAAATGTTTTTTACTGTGTATCACTCCATATAATCACAAATATGATAAGGCACAGAGATTTAAAATAAAGCTACTGCCTTCACTTAAAACGTCTTTTCCGCCAAGTAATATTATTTTCATAATGTTGTAATTCACATTCATGAATTTGCTTTTGTAGGACTTATAATATGACAGCGTTGAATTATGTAAAGTAAAGATCAAAGACGTCCCACAACTCTTTACAAAATATAACGCGAGGAAGAATATGGCGTTCAGCGATCTATTATGTAACTTAAATATAAAATGGGCGAATGCACTTCGCATCCCTTTGCGTCGGAGCGAAGTTGCATCTCCGAGGAGTCTTAAAAGTGAGTCGGCTTGTTAAAAACGTTACCTACTTACAAAGTAGATACAAAATCGCCACTTTGGGATTCACTTTATGTTTCGGCAGAATAAAATAGATGACAGGAAGCGGAGGAAAAAAAACAATTGTTAATGTAATAACTTCTGAAAGAAAATACACACTGCAGAAAGAATTTTCATTGGTCTCTTGTGCTTGTAGGAGAGAATATTGGAGCAGAATCGATGAACTTTATAGTCACGTGAGATCGTGAATGATTAACGAACTTTTGCGAACAGGTGCAGGTTTACGAGCGACAATTTTTTGCCTGAAAGCATGTCGCGCGTGGACACAGTAAAGGGAGGTTAAACGAATATCCCACGAACTGGAAATGCAAACTTTTCCAAATTGCGAGACTGCATCTGGCACATGTACCGGCAAAAAAACTCAACGTGACAATTCGCGTACGAAGTCGGCGTACTTAAAAGCCGTAAAGACACGATTCGAAATACACATTTATGGATTAATCTGCATGCGTAACTGATTTCTCACTTAAGAATCTGAATGAAACGACGTTTCCGTCGACGCAAATAAGCTCTCCGTCATATCACGCATTCTTGAGGCATTCCTGATTTAACTCGCGTACGTGCAAAATCGCGAATGCTCAATTCACGTGGATAAAATAGAATTTCGAAACACGGAGATTTGCGTGTGCGCTTTTAATAAAGATTTGTGTTGCTCTATTTCGATGCGTTACCGGCTCGATTCGGACTTCAATTTGCTGGACCGGACGCGAAACTTTCGTGTATATACAATGTATATACACACGCAGCCAATAGCAAACAAATATATGGCGGAAAATGAATTAACGGCAATCTGGCTTATCTTAACGCTTCGTAAAACGAATTATTAATATAAAATAAACAAAAAAAATCCCCAGTAAATATTTTAAACAGTGATATAATTTAATTAATTTTTCCAACATTTCATAATTTTTGCGACGTTTATTGCGAAACGTTCGTACACAATTAATTAAGTTGAACGTGAGTTTCTTTGGGTGTAAGTTCTAAATAAGTTCTACTTCTTTCTTCGTCATCTAAAGTTATATCGACCGCCGTGACACGCCGTTATTATCGTCCATTTTCACTTCATGATTTGGAGTTCGTAAAGAGTCCGGCCTTTGAAGGTTCCGGGGTGATTTTTGTCCCTCAGGGAATTATAGCGAACAGTCGAGAGAATATGAGTACGACTTCCTCTCGTGATCGAGAAAGTTTTCAGCTTTCAATTGCTCGTACTTCCGTTAACGGAAAACTTTCACATTCCCATTCCACGACGCTCGCTTTATCGTACATTTTGATATGTTAAAAAAATAAAAATAAAAATAAATGTCAATTAGTTGTAAGATTTAGAAAATATTAAGAATGTAAGCCTAAAAAATATAATAACGTTATTCGATTAAGATTATGCTACAAATAATGTCGGAAAAAGTAAAAAAAAATAGTCACTGTACGTGAAAAAAATAGTTTTGCATTAAATATAAATACATAATGTTTCCATTATTTTCACCATTTATTTAGAAAGAAATGCATTCTTAAATGCTTTTCAACAAATGCAATTTTTTACAATGCAGAAATAAAAGATTTTTATAAAATAAGATAAAATGCATGTCTTTTCAAAAAGTATTTATGTGTGTAATCTGAGCATATTTTCATTATGGACTATAATATTTTCCACCTTTCCGCCTCATTAAATTCTTTCTCGAATCTTTCTCGTATATTTGTGAGAATAAAGAAAAAGAAATAGAGAAGGACAGATCATACACAAATCTCTTCCGACAAAAGTATTAAGCCTTACGCGAGAATTGGTCAATAAGAGGATTCGCGGTCTGCTTTGACGCGGTTTTGACGTTTGGAAATCAGGCACTAAGTACCTCCATCTCACCTGAATCATGAAATTCTTTCAGTAGTTTGTCCGATCGCCCCGACTTCGACCGCCTGATGAACGTGTCAACATGACCACAATACCAAGTTTGCCAGTATTTGCATACATCCCTCCACGCCTTTCAATTCCTCGCGTAACCCACCCCTCATCCCAAGGTCGAATTCGACGTTTGCATACGATAAAACGGTATCCCGGTAGGATATACTCCGATACTCCCGACCGCCATACAATTCGCTCGGTACATCCGTACGCGGCGAAAATGCATAAAACATTTCGCGTGCAGTCGGCACCGACCAGATTACAAAACAAATACGGAGGAAAAATACTGATACCAGTGAAATCGAGAGAGAGGGAGGGGAGGGAGAGAGAGAGAGAGAGAGGTGTGCCCTAAAATGATCTTTATCTAAAATATACAATGTATTTTGTGTCCCTGAATTAATTTTTGTTCCAAATAAAATATTAAGGTTTTCAAAACGTTCCTGCGAAAGTATTTTGATTTTTATTTATCAAAACGCGCTCTTTATCTAAAATATACAATATTATTATGTCGATCTTGAAACGCAATTCTAGATTGAAGCTGAAATAGTAATATCACAAATCAAATTGGTAATCAATTTAACAATAATAATACAACAATAAGCACCATAAAATATTACGGTTTGCAGACCGTCTCTTCCCAAATATTTTTTAATGTTAATTATTTGTCAAATATTTTCGTTAGATGCTTATTCAGAGTCGTATCAGTTTTCGATCAGAAACAGTATCTCTGAACAACAGTGATAAGCACGTCAATTGTTCGTAGCATTCTATATTGAATACTCTACTGTCTGCGTACAACTGCGTTGCATCGATCGACTATTCGTGTGCGAATATAATGTTGATCATGTGCTCCGCCTGTTTAGAGACACGCGATATACGAATCAAATAATGAAATGGACGGAACCAGCACGGCATAATTAACTGATTTCGACGAGAGACTTGATTATTCGTGCGCGACTCGGGGGATGAATTTGCACGGGTAATGAAGTACGTCATTGGCCGTTCGGTGCGAGAACGAAGAATTATCGGCTCGAGCCGGGAGCATCTTTCCCATGTGAATTCGCTATATTCAGAATTGAAATGGATCCACACGTGACACAAGCTGGATTTTAACTGGCTTTCTAGCTGTTGGAAAAGCCGGCATGTTGGAAAAAGCGAGGCATTTTTCGTTTCAAAAATCCGCGGCGTCGGGAATCAAATCCGATTTTCAATAAAGCCATACGCTAATATTCAGATATTATATTATCAATTTTTATAACCATTTAGTTGGATGAAAGATTAAAGAATAAAAGAATAGCAGCCCGGGTTATTATTCCACATATACATCTAATAAATCTAGATATAATTATATTTAAAAAGCTGTTTTTATTTTATTATTCTACAATGCAAGACGAATAAATAACGCGAAATAATGTTTTCTATCCATCGTCTGGTATCTCGCGTCTGGTATAAAATTATTGGAAGAATATTTTAAAGAACTTATATATAATCTCTATAAAGAACAGACAACATTTACTCCATTTTCGCGTTGTTGCCAACTTGTTTTTATGTTTCCAGAGAGAGAGTCGTTCAATCGCTTCTCCGTCGTTAAGGTTTCTTCAACGTATTTTACAGGCGGCGGCGCTGGCACCGCGGTTCCATCAAGTTTGCGAGCCGTTTTTCAGAATAAGGAGAACGATGGGAATGGCTCTCAAAGAGACGCGGAGAATCAGTCGAAACTGGGTCTCGGGAGGAAATTCGCAGAACTTTTATCCATTGCCCGCCGCACAATCTTACGTACAGATATATCCCCCCCCCC
>NW_012026847.1:60849-62143 GCF_000956235.1 Wasmannia auropunctata | reverse complement strand
CAGTGAACTGCATTTGTGTGCAATTTTTAGTTTATGCCATGAAACCTTTTAATTTTAGTACACATTTTTGGAGATTTGACGCATTTTCATTTGGACCTATGTAATTCCATAAAAAATCAATAGGATTGTTTAAAGTATCGATTTGAAAAGTAGAGATTTCAAGCTGTAAAATGCTTTTTTGGACGATACGATCATTTTTGACGAAATTACACTCTCTTGAATTTTGCCTATTTTTGGAGGGTAGAGTAAGTGATGCTTTAATTTTGTTGAGAAGTGTATGTAGTAGAGACTGGGATTTTTGGATTTTATAGAATTTATACTGTCATTATATCGAAACAGCGTTCGAATACATAATGTATAATAACTTACGAAGGGAGGAAAGAAACGTGTCGGTTTACATCGTCTGAAATTTTTAAGTGCCAAAAAATTGATCTGTAAAGCTTCTTTGAAGAAGGTTTATTGCATCGTTAGAAATTCATGACGTACTCGTGTTTCTACTTGTCTGTAGCTCTCACGAAAGAGAAGTTTTCCCGCTCGAGTTTTCCCGTCGTATATCTCCTTCA
Organism: Wasmannia auropunctata; assembly: GCF_000956235.1. NCBI lineage: Eukaryota > Metazoa > Arthropoda > Insecta > Hymenoptera > Formicidae > Wasmannia > Wasmannia auropunctata. The sequence goes on along the minus strand of NW_012026847.1, from coordinate 61,580 downwards.
ATATATAGCCTTTAATATGAACGTACTATGACCACCCTTAACCCTGCCTTAATTATTGAACTGTATGGCTTAATCTCTCCTCTCTACTTTCTCATTCGTCGATCACGAAAGTATGCCATAGAATGCTGGCCCTTCGCGAATTTTACGACTCTTTAGAATTTCATCTATCGATTTCGGTCGTGGATAAATAGAACCTCCAGCGAGCGCTCGGAGTCGTAACGCGTCGCAAAGAGCCCATCGACTATTTCCAATTACGTCGTATTGTAGCAGCCCCGTAACGAGTACTCCTTTTACTACGCGACTATTCTCACTGATAGTTCGCTACCGTATCTACCCGATCGATAATTGGATGTTCGAAGAGAAGAATCAAAACGCGTCGCGGATACTCGCACATTGTAGATTCTGCAAGTCTGTTCTCTTGAAAATACGTTCTATCCGCAACGCAAGAGGTTTCAAGGTGTATAAAGCGAACGATGCTTTGTCAGCGTTCTTTTTCTTTTTCCATTTATTTCGAGCAACAATAATCTTTAAAGAAAGACCGCTCTAACTTTCGCTTAGCAAGCATCGCCGTTATAAAATAATTTCATATTATATACACAGAAAGAACAATTTTGTTGAAAAGTCTAAAAATTTTGCTAAAAATAGATCTGAAAATAAAGATCGGAAGAATCATCAAAATAATTTGTTGGAACGTTAAAACAGATCGGAAGAGCACACGTCTGAACTCCAGT
>NW_012026847.1:55156-59533 GCF_000956235.1 Wasmannia auropunctata | reverse complement strand
GTGTGCTCTTCCGATCTAAAAGTTAAAATGATTGCTAGAATATCAAAACGTTTTATAGCAATGCTTATCAGTTTTAACATTCCAACGAATTATTTTGCTAATTCAACAAAAAATTATTTTCAGATCTGTTTAGCAAAATTTTTAGACCTTTCAACAAAATCCTTCTTTCCGTGCAATAAAGAATTATTAGAAAAGCCGCAAAGTAGATAACTCGATTTATGGTATTCTCATTTTCAAATTTTTCAAAAATTTATTAAATAAGGTGAAAGGTTTACAAAGACAAATATTTAGATTTAATTGCAAATTCGCTCAGTTTTAATGAAATGAGGAAACGTAGAAAGAAATTAAATCCTAGCAACAAGAAAGTAAATAAAAGTCAACAGACAACAAAAATAAGAATTACATTACAACTTCTAATTAAAATTAAATGTGTTATTTACTTCCGTAAATAAAAATACGTTATAAAAAAGATATCCTTTATAATTGCAATATAAATTTTCGCTTCCTATATGTACAGCAATTTGCGATACCAATTGTTTTGTTCATTTGTTAATTAATTATTCTATTTGGCCTATGTACTTATATTTGCCTATTATACTCAATTCTCAAAATTTATATAATACTTTAAATTTATACCTGTCTACAATCAGCACTTTAATTATTTACTATATTGCTTTAAATATTTTCAATGTTTAAGTGTTTTTATAAAGACTTAAACACTGATATTTTTAAAAAATACTTCTGAATTTAATGTATAAAAGAAAATACCGTTTGTTATTAAATCAACCGCGACTGTATTTTAGTAGGTCGCCTGTTCTTCTAGCATAAAAAAAAAAGACTCACTGGCACAGTCGGAGCAGAGAGGTAAACTTTGGGGAAAGAAATGAAAAGAAAAAACATGTGTATTCAAATGTAGACTATTACTTGAATAGAAATTGAATTCCTCCCTGCAAGGAAGCATATCGTTTTACGGCGCCGAGAAATAATCCGTCACTACCAAATGTCAAGAAAGGCCGGCGGACGTCAAGGGGCCAGCATTTATTGTTAAATCGACATTGGCGGTAAAAATTTTATTTTATTGAGCTACGGTAGGTATCGCGCTCGCATTTATAATCTCGTTTATTTTCGCTGTATCGCAGTTTGAGTGACTTCACCGCCGGTTAATTTTAGCACGGCCGCATTATTTCGTCGCATTATGAAAGGATTTTCCAGATACGCGCGCGCTTTCCGGGAAGGAAAAATATACAAGCCGCGGCCATTATCGGTCGAAGCACAAATATGAATATTGGATCTAAGCCATGTTACGCGGCAGAGAGCGCAATGTTTTTGCGAATGGATAGATTTCTCCTCAACGAATAAAAAAAATACAATAACAATAACTTTATTGGAAAACTCCTTCGACGTTACAATTAGCTCAATGTATTTCGCCTGTTGATTTATTTTTTCAAACATTAGTATTTTGGAAATCATTTGAGCGAATCTATACTAAATTGATTTAAGTATAATAAATTTCTTTTAACTGTTTGTAAAAAAAACAACAATGATAATAATATATCTATAGAAAAAAATAGATTTTTAACATATATCGTTTTAACAGAAAACAGTATAATATAATAACATAAATAGGAAAAAATATTTTTTTCGTTTAGAGAATAATCGTACAAAGGTTCGAAGTTCAGATTTTTAATATCAATTTTTCAGATCTTTAATATCAATTTTTTATATATTCATATCTTAATTAATCTCACTATCGTATCAAAAATAATTTAATACATCGAAATTTTAAATAATGCATAATTATTAAATACATAATTATTAAATATAATTGTTAAATCTCATCCAAGAATACCTTATTCATAATATTATGACAATAAAAACATGTTAAAACATAACTTAGAAGATTCACACAAGAAAATACAAAATGAAGCAAGTTCTTCAATCCTTTGAATTACATCTTCAAACTTTTATCTTAATTATCATTAAATATTTCTTAACACAAGGAAATACAGTCGGCGCGTGGGTAATTAACTGTTAGCTCGGTCTGCGGTATTTGTAACTTACTAAATTAAACGCGTTAATCTTGTAAAGACCAACATTCCGTGACTGCACTTTACTGAAGTAAGTGTATACTCAATTGCGTGCCATCAATCAAGTCGGACGAGTGCCGTAATTGAAGTCATCGCACGTCCGTTAATTCCAGCGGCATTGCATAACAGATACAGCGCGGCAAATATATATTTAGCATTCAATTCGCGTCGCTAACGTCGTCGCGCCGTCGTCGATACACGTGCCGTGACATCGAAAAGCCTGAAGATGGTGATCTGGAACGCGAGAGATGGAAACCGTGTCGCGAAGGCATATATATGACATTTATACATACTCGCGCGCCTGTCTCTCACGGCGCGATCTCACGGGGAAAAACAAGATACGCCGAACTGTTATAACGAGGCTCGTATAATATCGCGGGCGCGTGTAACAGCGGTGTGGCTTGTTTGCAGCATCCACGTCGGAGTGAAAATGTGACGAAAGGCGTTCTACACGGAGTTCACCTACGCGATCGTCCTCCGCAATTGCCGCGGCCGTCGCGACGCGATTACGGGCCATCTGGAAGTCTGATCCAGCTGCGCTACCATTTATCCTTCGTCGACGAAGACATTCGTCGGGCTCATCTTCTGAAACTCATCCGACTTGTCAGCAAAATTATTTCAGCTCGATCGGGAGCGCCAGACTGGTCGTATTAAATCTTGCCGACGCTCGAATGCATCAGCCATCCTCTCCTCCATCCGGTTTATCCGACTTTTCGAATGTAACTACCTCGTAGGATCATGAAGCTCGGCTTTAGCGAGGACCGTGGACGGGGGGGGGGGGCAGGAAGAGAAGCAATCGACGATCATTGCGCGTCGGAGGAGCTCGCCGAAGCTCGCTATTTTCCGCATTTTATTGTTTACGACCAAGTCACGCCGATCATTACGTCGCCTTTAACCATTCGGTCTTATATATTTCGCTTTACACCTCGCCGTCAGGTGGATTCTTGAGAGGTTGCGCAGAGGGATTTACCGTCTCCGGGGAGAGACTCCGGCAGATATTTTATTTGCGATGTCCGATCCTTTACGGCTATTAATCATTCCTACCCATGAATCTTCCGTGAGAGTTTTATTCGGTTTGTATTTCAACCGTGTATGCTGTACCATAAACAATAGTCTTGTGTGTGTGTGTGTATGTGACAAATTATTGTTCCGACAGGTGTAATTTTCCTTTGGTTTTCCTCCCCTTTCTCGATTCTCGATATATACATATATAACAGATGGTTACAGTTTTATTCCCGCTAAACCACACTATATTCAACTTCTTTTATTAGCGAATCGTAAATAATCAACGAAAATTTATATCGAGACTATTTGATTGTCTATCTATATATTAAAGTCAATAATATTAGAACAGCTGTGACGTCTCTTTTTGATAACAACAAAATTCGTCCACCGTTATAAGATCTTTCTGTTTACCTAACAGCGTTTGTCAGAGATAAAGTAAAATATCGAAACTCTATCGAGATAGAAGTCTAGATTGTAGACAACCAATTGATTCGAGAACTACTGATCTCCGCATCACGCCTCGAGATACGATACGTGAAAACGCACGTCATTTCGAGTATATGTATACAGACTTGCGAGAGGAATAATCTCGCTTGAATAACGAATGTCGCCGCATTATTGTGATTAATCAATCGTCATTATCCGAAATGTTGTCATTATATATATACGATGCAAAAGGTCAGGTGTATCGTAATGCGTTGATACCACGATTGCACCGAATGTGATTGGCCAATACGGACGACCGATCGCACGTGTAAGTAAATCGAAAGAAAAAATCCACATACAACGGAGGGTAGGATCAATAGCTCAAGGCCGCACTAAATCTTGCTGTCGTGCTAGATGCTCCGGTATCGATCCTTCGAAATGGCTCGCCTCAGAAAACGAGGATAAAAGTTGTTTCGTTTGACGTTGCTATCGATCGCACGAAAATATGGTCGCAAATTAATTGATAACAAGTAGTAATTCGGTACATTTATGAAAACCTCTATAGCTTAATCTCATAATAACTTAATCTCCTTTCGGTCGTTCACTATAACGATGTATTGTTATGTTATGAAATGCTAATATTATATCCTAAACAAATGTTGCAGATTACAAATTAATACATGAAAATTTCTTCGATGCTTACTTTCAACATTACTGTTTGTGTTAATTGTGATATATAATATTGATAAATCATGATTAAAATTAAGTAGATCAAAGAAATACAAATTTTCTACTAAATTGAGATATTATTATTAACGTAATATATATGATTATATTATTTTACATATAAAATTATAAA
>NW_012026847.1:53329-55136 GCF_000956235.1 Wasmannia auropunctata | reverse complement strand
TAATAAAAAAATACTGTCTATTATCCTGGCCTATTTATCGGATGTTCAAAAAATAAAATAATACTATTTTAAAAAATGTATCGCATCTATATGATCGGCATCGTGTGCGCTTTGTAATACTTATTCCTGTCGCACTCGATAAGATGGATTATTCGAAATCGTTGACTTATGATACACCCAATCATGTCCAATGATGACGATCCAGTTAGAAACGACTAACGCTAGAATGTCAAGGATAACTGCCATAGTTCGATACGAGCCAAGATCCATCTAGATACGATAGAAGTCGAATTGGCAAGCCAAGGTTGCGCCAGATTCTACCTTCATTTTGTTATTAGTCCAGCGATGCGGTCATCGAATATCGTGGCTCGCAATTTTTGTATCACGCGATTACATCAAATAGTGAAGCACGAAACCGGAAGTCTTCAATGAAGCGTTTTATTTGTAAAACGTCCAATTTAGAAAATGCTATTTTACAAAAAAAAGATTTATCGTTACACTTCTGTGAGTTTTATTTACAGATGTCATTCATCAATTAACGAAATTCGCAAATAACAAAAAATATGATAAAAGAATACCAGAAAAATGACAATAAAACTGACATGACAAATGCAAAAGGGAACACACATTTATGACTTGCACATTTGTAATTTGCAAATAGCTTAAAAATTCTTGATAAATAACGCATTTACGCGAGATGGTGTACTAGAAAGTTGCATTTATGTGTACTATTATCAATAAACACAAAGTTAATTTTAAATTAAAAAAAAATATATATATATATTAATAATAAAAAAAGATAATGTACAAAATGTTAAAAATAAAAACGATATTTCTAACAGTTCGTAAATATTGAAGGAATAATGTAGAATAATATTAAAACAATAACAAAAGTATACTTTACGCGCGCGCGCACGCATAAATGTAATATAAATAAATATAATAATCATTGTCATCAAAATACATTCATATCATCGAAACTGTGTGGCTTAAGTAAGAAAGTTTTATAAAAATATCTACATTATATATTACACATACATACATATATATGTATGTATATATGCATATGTACTCATTTACTTATCTTGTTTCCTGTATTACATAGAAAACAAAATTATATATTAGCGGGATAACAAACCGGCAACGAAACTATGTGTAGAAAATCCCTTGATAATGCATACATAGTTCACGTAGTTCTAAAGTCAGAGGTCTTGTGCGACAAAGCCTTGTGCAATAAAAATCGTTTAAGCGGGTACAAAGGGGGATTTCGTACTGATCGGGTACTTTACCGTAACGACCGTTGGAGCGATTTATAGGGCTATCGAAAGTCTTTTTAAGAAGTTACCGGTGAGCCAGCACGAAAGAAATTATTCAAATTGCTTTCGACCCAGCGCAGCGCGTCGGTTGAGCAAGATTTGAACAAGGATAGACGTTCCTTCTCCGTGGTACCCTGATCTGTACGAGGATTTCGTCGTTTGTACTGTTTACTCTTACATGCTACAACTACAAAGATGTATTTATGCATATGAGCTGTGAGTATCCGGATTCGACATCAATTCAACACCAATTTATGTCGTACACGAATTTATACACGTCGCAGCACAAAGACGCCTTTTTGGATAACGCCAAGAAATATATGGTTTGGGTTAGGTCATTTATTGCAAACATTCATTGCAAACCCATGTGGATCACTAGCTTCGCGTTGTAAAGTACATACGTGAAGGCAGTATGTTGAGCCCCCCCTATGGGGGAGGGCTCCATCTTGTTTCAAACTAACCTAACCCAAACCATTTTCGAAGGCGTTATG
>NW_012026847.1:51858-53309 GCF_000956235.1 Wasmannia auropunctata | reverse complement strand
CACGCGCGCGCGCGCGCGCGCATGCACACACACATATTCAATATCACAGAACATGTATTGCGAAAAGACAATTCACAAATTGTTACAACAAAACATCTGCCAATAATTTAAAATCATTTTTAGGTACGCGTAAAAACAAACATTTCTTTACAAAATCTATATACAAACCAATCACTTTTTAGTCAATTTTATTTTATTTTATATTTGAAAAAAACGTAACTATGAGAAAATATCACCAAAAAATCCTCTTGTATTTTCAACATATATTTTAATGCATATATTTTTTTAAATCTCTAAAAAATTTAGAGTATGCATTTATGTCATTTATCTAAAAATTTATAACAAAATATGACTGCTTCAAAATTAATATTCCTTTTTATTTCATTTATTCACGTCCAAGACAGTGGATATAACAAAATATAAAAAAAAAATTATGACAATTATTCTTTTAAGCTGAATAATGCTTGATAAAGTCTTACGAAAGAAAAGCGTACATAAAGCTCAATTGATATTAATCAATCTACATAATCATAAATACGTAAAAGAACGTATAGATAAAAGATAAAATATGCCTGGATTTATAATTATATGACCTTATGCTACTTTCAGCGTACATGTCTGGACTTTATAACGCAACTTCTCCGTAAATGTACTTAAAAAGTCAGAAAAATCGATACATGCGCATTTAGCCTCGTATCATACGCGTATCATATTCGCATGAGTAGAAAAGCTCTGGTATTTCTAAATTCACGGTCTACCGTAATAAGAACTTAAATTACAATAAGAAAATGTAATATGAGCAAATTAATGCGTAAGACATTAAAATGTACGTACCAACCGATTATGTCATGTACTTTTTTGTGTGGATAAACCTACTTCTCCTACCAGAAAAATATAAGAATAAAAAGGCCAAGAAACGAGCACACGATAAATTGGATATCAAAAATTAAAACATCATTACGTAAAAAGCCTAGAATGTTTCGCACTACAGAAAAGTCATCTTCAGCTAGTAAAACCACAAAATAAATTATAATAAGTAAAACGATTAAATATAAATTACGAAGTCAAAAACAAAAAACCAATTAAACATGTCTAATGATTAAGGAGGTTCGTTAGATCATTTGCGGGGGGAAGTGGCAAGGGGAGTATGCCTATAGATGTGTCTTTGTCGTTGCATTGAACATATATTCCAACACACATACATGTCATAAGCGAAGTAAGCAGCAATATAACCTCATTAGTATTTAAAATGTCAAATAGGCATACTTTCATCACTTTCTTGCTTGTATACAAAAAAATTATATGGTGGATGGAGTTCAAGTTTTGCAAAAACGTAAAAAAGGTTTGCTCTAACTAATTATTAATTTTTATGTAAATGGTAAGCATTTTAAATGTATGTAATTATGTAATATATCAATCATGTAATGCAACTGTCATAAGACAACAGGCAT
>NW_012026847.1:33753-51838 GCF_000956235.1 Wasmannia auropunctata | reverse complement strand
ATATTAGTTTCGTTTTAAAGAATATTCTATATAATTTTTAAACAGATTGAAGTATTTTGATTTTGCTATCGAACCTCCTTAAAACCGAATTATAAGTAGCAAGAGGCTAGGTCATTCACGGCACTATTTGAAAATTCTTCGAAACGCAAAAATCGTCTTTTTGACGTCGGGAAGCGCAAATGATCAATAATCCATCGTCAAACGAAGTCATATTGCCCAATTTCTTCGTTCAGCGAGAAAGTGTTAATCCTCTCAAATGGTGTAACGAGAGAGTCATCACCTTCACAGTGTCACAATATAGTGAGATTGACAACACTATAAAAACAAGTGAACCAAACTAATCAAACATATTAAAATGACAAAATCTAACATTAGAAAACAGAAACTTACATTAAGACCAATTAAAATGGAATTGTCAAAAAATTGCGAAAATCAAAGTTAAACACACAACTTCCTGTCGGCTCAAATATTATGGCCTAACTGTGAAAAACTCTCCTGACCGAATCAAAGCCAGATAACAAATGTTTTGTTTATATTATTATGCGAGTTCGTCAAGAATGCTAAAATAAGCTCTCCTACCAGTATTATATCCGAAAACGCAGTAATTTTTAATAAATTTTGATACAAATTACCAGATCTTCATTATTTTTCGTTTAACATTTTATCAATGTGTACAGTTAATGCCAGATGTATATACGAAATTATAAAACAAATATAATATTTGTAATACCTATAACTCCTTATAAATAACTCCTTATAAATTATAAAAACTATGTTTACAAAAATTTTTTAAGAATTACAACTTTTTTGAACAAGAGTCCTATATATTTTCTCAGAAATGAATTCGATTAACATTTTTTAATTTTAAAAGCTGTAGTACCTAAAATCAATTTGATTTTAGAAAGATGTTTATTTATAAAAGCGTGTTATTTGTTTTATTTTAATTATTTAAAATTATTTTAGAAATTATTATGCATGTGACATCCGTCAAATTCTAAATTCAAATTTCTTGTATAATTTTTGTTTGCGAATAAGGTTATCAAGGAAACAGAGATCGCGTTTTCATGGCTGTTACTATTTCAATACCGAGACTTCAATACGCGGCATCGAATTCCTTGATCTCTCGCGTGCCTGAGAGAAAAACGGGAGAGTGATTGCCTTCAACGGCGTTATCTCGAGGATACGCCTCGCAAGTGCGCCGCGATGAACATGAAAACGGCCGACGAGCCGAAGATGATGGACGAGAGGTCACCGCCATGAGATCGACCATGAATTATGCAGACACTTTAAGCCTCACGGCATCGTGTCGCGGTTAGATGTGACGACGGGGAGACTGAACGATGGGAAACGTTGTTAATGCGCAACGAGATGAGTGTTAAATCGTTCAGACGTCAAGTCACGAAACGTGCTATCGTACAAAAACGGCTTTACAAGGATTAAGAGTTGCCAGTTACGTCACTCAAGCTGCGAATTAATAGAAAACAGAGTGATGTGGCTCGCCGATTATTATCTGCTGTCGAATTGTTCTCGCAAATAATAAGTCGGTATATTTTGTGGTATCAAAAGATTTGTCATCAAGAGATTAAAAAAGGGGAGTCTGTTTCATATCATAGATGTAGTTATAATTCACAACAATAAGATTAAAATCATAGTAAAAACAATGTGCGTTATTTAAAAGAAATTGTTTAATCATCGTTAATTTATCAAATTTTAGACAAATAATCCTACCGTATGTGCAACTGTATTTGTTTTCTTTTTAGCCGTAAAGTGTTATTTCGAGATTATTCGGTAGTAAGCTTCAACATGCCCAAATATCTCTCTCTTTCGCATCTCAGTTTACATATTTTATTCGATCAGTGTTAACTTACTCTGTTCGTGTCAAGAAAATTGATTTGCACGTGAAAACGTGAGTAAAATAACTTATTTAATTTATTTAATAAGAAAAATAGTAATAAAGCAATTTTATTATTACTTTTGTCGACAAAATAAACTCGATAAAAATATATTCGTATCATTTCGCGTGAATAATTACTCTGGTTTAGCGCCCTCATTTTCGCATGACAGTAACGTGTACATTTTAATCACAGAAATCACCTAAATCTTTCAGAAAAAGAATTTTCACCTGGCAGAATAGGATTACTGCTTCATTACATTCGTATTGATCATCGTGAAAATAACGACCGCAGATTAATAGCGCGAAGTTTTAATCTGTTGTTTCAATTTGCTGGAACAGCTGTTGCAAAGCTCTTAATTCTAATTGAACGTATATACAGGGCGTTTCATCACCCAGCCAGCGTACGTAAGACGCGAGCAACGACTTGTCTCTTCGTGACGCGAATACTCAAAGTAATTCGACGTCTTCTCTAATTTACTCCTCTAAAACATTAAATCCAACCCGAGCACGCGAAACCGCGTTTTTCATTTTACAGTGCCCCAGAAAAAGTCACGCCACACCTGCGGATTTTTTCACTAATTAATCCTTTTGATTACTATTGACGGTCACCTGTTTCAGAGTTGTTTTAACACTTTAAATTCGTTAATAACAGTATTTAAAGAATTAAACTCGTTAAACAATTATCAATGTGACATTCATTACCTCCTTTTTTTTACGAGAAATTTAAACGCATCGTCGTATTTTCTGCTTCACTTCAGAGCTAACATAGACGTCTTTACTACAATAACGGATATCTTAGATATAATGGTTAAAATAGTAATATCCATTTTATACCTATCGAAAGAAATTGTAGAGGAAAGTCAACACACTGATTCGTCATATTGCGCGGATGTCTTTGTATCATGTTATTGCGAAAAAAGAAAGTACACCGTCGACGAGTTCAACTTTCGATACTTATATAGATACGGAAAAGTCTATTTTACGCCGATTGCAGAGTTGCTATCGTCACGAACAAACATACGAATCCCTATGTCAATAGCGACGATAACTTAAATTCCCGTCCGTCGTATCGTATATCGCTTTCAACCTTTACTAAAAATTCGATAGCTGCCTGGTTGAATAGATTACCGAGATGGAGCAATATACGAACGGCAAACAGAGGAGAGATAAAAGGATATCGGAGGTTTTTATACGTTCTCCCCCTATTCTATCCAAAATCGAAGGATCACGAGACGTTAATGAACTGCACGGAGAAGAGCTTACCGGTTCAGTGTCTGCGATATCTGCGACGAGATGTTGCGGACGTCTCACGGCGTCTCACGGATGTATCCCCTTCGTACGTGTCCTCGTGAAAGAGCGGTAATACTCGTTGCGAGGGTGGGCGATTGTCCACGAACTCGAGGTCCTTTTCAAACTCAAGCCCTTTCGCGCGCCCCAAGACGAAGACGAGGGACGCGACGGCCCGTGAAGAGAGACGGCCGTGAGGTAAAAAGCTATCCAGGAGACCTTCCTCCGGCTGGCAGGAACTCTAACCCCCGATCTGTGTACTCACGAGAAGCCGTCGTTCGTCCGAAAAACTGCGACCGCGAGATCGTCGCCGTTGGCACGGGCTCTTTCACGACACATGGAACAACGTACGTTAACCGCGAACGTACGTACGTACCGCTCGCAAGCTCGCAGGTCACTGCTGCGGCGAGGAGCTCGGTCCCCTTCCGGCTCGCGCACTCTCGCGCGCAATTCGCGAGCGCATATTATTCTCACCTCGTCGTCCTGCGGACATCACGGCAACGCGTACAATTTTATATGTGCCGCTTACCACCGAGCGCTACCGAGGCTCGAGCGCGTTGCTTTTTGCGTATTGCATATTCGCGCGCTATCGATCGAGGCGTCTCGGTGGTGGCCGATAAAGGGCCGCAGCTGCATGGAGAAAGAGAGAGATAGATATATATATATATATATATATATACACACAAGAGAGGGCACTCGGCCGCGTTTAACCCATTACCCCGTCCGGTTGCATTACCCGTTCGTGCTTAAAGTTTAAGCGTGGGCTTAAAGCATCGGGATTGGCGGATACTTGTACACTTGAGCGTGTACGAGTCGAATTTAATATACAGCAGCGTTTAAAATTTCAAGCCCGGTTCGGAGCAACAGGCCTGGCGCGAATCGATCGCGATCCGGATGCTGTTCTTTTCCCTTTTTTTTTTTTGGTTTCTAGTAGTAATGTTTAATCTAAGAACGCGCGTTGAAACGATAGAATTGTTTATTTATGTAACAACGGGAGAGGAAACGCGATTCCGGTGTATCGTATGGTTTCTTTCCTCGTATTTACGTATCGGCGTATCATCGTGGGACGTATTATGCATAAAAATAGGCTGAAACAAGTTGGTTATCGACGTAATTGTTATCGCGATATAAATAGATACGACGCAATAAATCAATCTCTTAGAGTCTCATTCCGAGTTTCCCGGAAGTTCCGCAAAAGCCGGCGGGGTTTTACTATCCGAGTAATTTCCATTCGATTTTCTCTTTTGCGAGAATTAATCTCAAGTTTAATTACCCCGGTATTTAATATTACAAAAACTGACGGTAGTTTACGTTGATTATTCTTGTCACAATTTAATAACATTTTATGTAGATCGATAATTCGATTGGAAGAACGACATTAAACATTCTAAATTCTGAAAACTTTTCTCATTTCGGAATACAAAGTTCAGAGTTCGCGGCTGTGAAAAAAAAGCGTTATTCGCAAATTTGCAAATTATTAAAACTAGATGCTCACCAAAGAAGGGTATTGAATTTTAAATAGAAGAAAAACACGAAAGACAAAAACGCGAAAAAATTTTATAATAATAAATGTGAACCCGTGGGAAGTTCCCTCATTGCTGTTTACCGTTTCACACGTCGATCGTATTCTCTTACGCTTCCGAAAACTTTTCGAACGCACGGCTCTTACATGATTTATTTTGATAAAACTCTCGTCGAACGACCCACGAAATGACTAATCTTCCAGATCGGCGGTCTGACGTGAGCAGAAAGCCAGATCTAATCGTACACGACCCTAATTCCCTTTCGACTATTTATTTCTCTCGTTCGCTTCGCGTGCAGAATGTACGAACCAACTTTTACTTCGGTAGATTCTCGACAAAGGTAGCTTAGAAACGGGCAACGTTTGCTCTATCCCGCCTTGCCTCACCCGACGGCAGACGTCGGCTCTAAAACGCTTAGACAGCGACCCAGCCTCGTCATTCACTCAACTACTCGACATTTACCAGCTCGCGAATTCCGGAAACTAACCGGAACGGGAAAGAAGAGGAGGAAAAGACGAGGGGGAGGGGGAGGGGGAGAAGGGAAGACAAAAAATCGAGGGATTTCTCGCCCTTTTCCTCAGCGCGCCTCAGGGATTCACCAAACATGTATCCGGCGGACACAAGGTCCCCCTTATCTTCGGTACTTCAACCCCGCTGTGTCGGTGCTCCCATTCGTCTCGTCTTCCCGCTCTCTTCCCCTCCCTCTCGTCCCAACGCTAGTGTCCCTCGCTAATTAGTCTTACGTCCCCGTAGGGAAAAGGGTCATCACTCGCCAGAGCGTACTACGTTGCGACTTAAAACGTCAGCGCGCGATCCCTAAGTGGTCTTCAGCTTTCATATCTTTCTCTCTCTCTCTCTTTCTCTCTCATTATTTTCCATTTATTGTGTAGCGCTCTGTATTTTTTTACAACACCGAGATCGCCATTTCGAGCTGATAGCGCAGATAGCGGCGTGGCATGATCCTTACACGCGATATCCACTATTCTCGCCTAGTAGGTATGATCTCCTCGTCGACCGATAAAAGGGTGCGTGCTCGATCAAAGAGGACGGAACGAGAACGCTGCACGTGAGTTCTTTCCTCTCGCAACTTCCTCCTCGTGATTCTCCTCTCTCCTTTCCTTTCGTTCTTGCTCCGCGTCCCTCGACCGGCTCCTCCGTCGAGCCGTAATAAACAACAACAGTCGACGCGACCGCACCAACGCGACACGTTCGGAGGATCGATTCGTCGGCGAAGGAGAAATATCGGAGCGAAGAAAAGGGAAAGGAGTCCTTCCACCTGACGGAAATACGTCAGGGAGAAAGAGGGTAGCGAGGGAGGCGGAAGAAGTAGTGGACGGAACGACGGAAGCGACTCGCAACAGGCTTTCCGTCTACCCGACGCGAGAAACGTCGGCGCTGCACCGCGAGATGCGTTCGCTCGAAATCTCCGACGATCTTCCGCCGGACTCTCACCGGATGCAGCGAACTCGCGTTTCTTTCTTTTTTTTTTTTTTACTCAGGCGCGTGAGGAACGGCACGTTTTCCAGCGTGTTATACGAGTGCGGCGGAGGTACTAGATAGAGCGAGGCGAAAGCGACGGAGCGAGGTCTCTCTCCCCAGACTGATCCTGCGTGTTGAACGACGAGCGGCCTCCGCCGCCACCACCGCGCCACCGCCACCCGTCCCCACCGCCGTAAGGCTCCTCATGGCCTCCGCCGTTCCCTCCTCCTTTCCAGTCGCCCCCTGTTATCCCCGCCGACGGTTTCCCTCGGCCCGCGAAAGCTCCCACCTCCTCTGTGTGTATGTATGTGTGTGTGCGCGCGCGCGCTTTTCTCTCCGTTCCTTCTCTTTCGATCCATCGTTCCGTCGCTTCCGTCTCTATCGCGTTCGCGCCCGCACGGTTACCTATCTTCCGCCACTCTTTGGTATCTCCTACTCAGGGAGTTCCGTTCTCCACCTTTCTGTCGTATCCGTCACCATCGTGGCGCGACGGTGACGATGACGGTGTCCGCTAACGTCCTTATAACCGTGTCGTACGTATGCGATCGCAGCTTTAGATACCGCCGCACGCGTCGGTTAACGAGAGCGTGCGGTTGTTTAAGGATTATGCGGCGAGAATTGTCGCGAATTACGACGGGATAGACGTTGCGTCAGACATCTCGAGCATTTACATCGCGGAGTAATGAAACCTCGTGAAATACCACAAACTCTTTTTTACGTGCGCGTTAAAAAAAAAAGAGATCGAGTCCTTGAGTGTTCTTGTGCTCAATGACTTTTGGACATTTTCATCCCTGATCGCGAATGAAATTGTGAATAAAAAATAAAACGCTCACCGCTTATTAAATTATTGATTTTAAGTTGTATACATAAACATTATAAATGTATGCATCGTACATTACCGATATGTACTTGTTAAGCGTCACTGATTTGATCTACTTGTATTACATGTGAAACATAGAGTTTCACCATGTATATCAGCTCATATTTAATAAAATCCCATTTGGAATATAATTTCGAGCTAAATTTTCGCTGTTATAGACACGAGGAAATCGTACCGTGCAGCACAAAATCGTATTTCCATTATCAAAAGCAAACATGAAGATCATTTTCGCTCGGTTTTCATTTGCAATAGTGAAACGTGAACTTACTCAAAATTTCAACGGTTTCAAATCCGTGTTTTAAAATATCATTATAAAACAAAATTAATATCGACTTAATACATTCCTAAGAGATCCTTACGGGCTTTTATATTTTAAATCCTTGTAACTCGGACCTTAATTAAAATTTTTTAATTGCAATTTGTATTCAAAAGTAAAAAGAGTTGATCTTTTCGGAGATCTAGTCAGCAATGGGATGGAAAGAAAGATATAAATGTAGAAAGTAAGTAAAAAAAAAATGAATGACTCTTGTCTTTTTTACTAACAAATATTCAATTATAATAAACGATTTTACCTATTTATTGTAGTAGAATACATCGATATATAATGATTATAGATCACATATAAATAATAATTACGTCTATTTATGCTATTCCAAAAAGTAGACAAAATCATTTAGTCGAATATTTGTCAGTAAAAAGGAGGTCACTTATCTTTTTACCTCTACTTTCAACTTTATATCTTTTTTCAGGCATTCGACCCCGTTGCCACTAGATTTCCGAAAAAGAGAGTAGCTCTTTTTACCCTTTAATACCAATTATGGCTAAAAAATTTTTATTAGAACCCGAGTTACAAGGATTTAAAATAGAAAAATGCGTAAGGATTTCTTGGAATTTAATGGGTTAAGCCAGGTATTGTCTCAGATGTTTATTGAGAAAAGTATTTAAAATTTTCATACTTTTTATGCTTTTAAAAAAATAGCAACCATTTCTCTACATATTTCTTTTAGAATCAGAAATGAAAGATCAAAATAACACTGAAACACTGTGTACTAAATCTTCAATTTTCTAGAATTAAAAGAGAACCTATTTTTTGAACATTTATCATGTACGATACAAAGCATAGCATCTCTCTTGCAGAAAGAATATAACGTAGATTTCGGAGCACTCGACTCTAATTTAATTAATTCTCGTTCTGTTACGCTACTCTTTTAGAATAGCGCAACATTTGCATGGCGTCAGAAAGAACGTTATATATATTTTATTTCTAGAAATAGATAAAAATTTAATTACATTTGTATCACGTTGTTTTTTTCGATGTGATATTAAATATTAGATATTGAAATCGTTATAAAAAAAAATACATGCTGGCTTATACGAACTGATATTTTACTGTTTGATATAATAACCGAAATAAAAATCGATTAATACAATTTTCCGAAATTATCCTGATATTGTAACGATAAGATCAAGCAATATTAAATTATCATTGTTTAAAACATTAATGTCCTAAATTTAACTTTTGTTTTTCTACATATCATAATGAAAAGACTCATAATCGAAAATGGCTAAAGACAGCTTAAAGTTTCTTCTATAAATATAACTACGTATATTAGAAATGTCGACATTATCAATATCCGTCAGATATTCGTGATGTATGTCTTACAAAGGGAATTATAAAAAAGTGAAATGAGATACGTAAGTTTGAAACTTTGCAATTACTTACAATTGTGTGCCGTTAATTTATAGATTAACAAAATTATCTTGTTCTAAAAGGCAAAGTTTAAAAATTATTTAAAGAAAAATCGGATATTAGTCGTATGTTGCTGACAGATGGATATCCACTGTCAGAAAAATGATGATTGGCGAACTTATTCTGCGCATGTCTTTGCGTCGACGCCAAGCAGCGAGAAATTCAACGCGATTTCGTTCTAACGAAGATAAACGCGTATCGTAAATCACTGTTGTAATATTGTAGACCTTGTAAAACGAAATAACGAACGTATAGATTAAGAAACGCGATGCAGATAGAATCAATGTATAACTTTCGAGAACTTTACCGGAGATTGATTCTATTGACATTACCAGTTTCCACTTCTCCAATTTTTAGCCGGAGATTCCGACTTTCGGTCGGAATCTCCGGCGCTTCGGAAAAATCTCCGGCTCTGAATTTTGATAACCTGTTTTTTTTTTACAAGGAAACAGTAATATAGAAATGGGAATAATAATTCTATAAATCTCGTACATACAATCAAATCACGTGAGAGATAATCAACTAGAGTTTTCTGAAAAGGAATATCCGAGGGGTCAACCACTACTAAAAAACGTACAGTGATTGCTAATTATGGCAATACAACACTTTATTGTTAGCATTGCAATTGTATTGCTTTCGTATTGTTAGTAATATTGCCATCTATTATCTCTATTATGTACTGCCAACCATTACGCACAATATTGCCAAGTAATTTGCTAATGTATTGCTGTATATTGCTATGTATTGATAGCATATTGCTAGTATTGTACTGTCGCAATACTAGCAATATATTTCTAAATAAATGTACACTGATTGCATAGTGGTTGACTTTTCAGGAATATCGACAACAGGCTAAATCTTGATGACCATCTTTTCAGAAAAAACAATAAAATGTATATAAATATTATATATTGATAAATGTATTATGAACTGTATGGCGAATATTTCCACTATTTCTTCTGTTTCCTTTTAAAAGTCGATCTCCGGCAGAATAGGTTACTAATCTAGAAGATAGTAACCGTAATCGCAATTTTTAAATAATCATGCACACGACAATTCTACTCAATTCCATACATTGACGGGGCACTTTCCATCTCACGAGCAACTTCAAAAATTGTATAAATTCAATTCTTCAGGTTCTATGAATTTTAAACTCCGTGCACCAAGTGCAGAACAATTTTCAGATATTTTTACATATGTATATGTGTGTTTATATTTTACATTTGTACACTTTCTCTGTGTAGATAAGTAATTCGCATTACGTGTCTACTTCACCGTGTCTGTAGGTAAATCGCACACCGAAGCGGCGACGTCGCGTCGCTTCGAGTCCCGAGCGCGTCACGTTTCGTTACATAACATCAAAAGTCGAATTGTCTGGCGCAATGTCAATTCCCATGCAAATATATCTGCCTCGCTCTGTCAAAAATCGATTATCAATATACACTACATGCGTCGGGCATACGATTTCTCTCGTGCGGCAAGCCAAAGTCATGCCACTCGTTCCGCATCGGGTCAACAGAGCTGAAAACGGATTCGAATGATAGAATCCGAGTCATCGTGTGATGTAATTAATATCGATTAACGCTTCGCTGGTGAGTCCAAATGTGGGCTTGCGCTCCGCAATCGGGCCGCAGATGCGGCCCGGGGGAAACTGCCTAGGGCAAATCTGCACCGCACGGTATTGCCTATCGTGAAACGGAGAAGAATGCAATTTTTCACACGCGCACGAGCATGAGGAACACACACTAACAATATACGTCCAAATTTGCGACTTTTGAGACCGAGGCTTTCAAGAATCAATAAGCGTTTTACTGCTCGTGTGCTACAACGTACATTTAAAACAGTCAAAAAATGTCAAAGAAGCTTTCCCTTTTTTATTTCGCCACGTACTTAATTCTTAAAAAAAATTCAACACAGTTGGAAAATATGTGTTGTTATTGTATTATACATTTCATATGTTCAACCGGTTCACTTAAATTTTTGTGTTAATTTAACACAAAATAAATATGTGAGAAAGTAACACAAATATTATAGAAAAAATTAACACAAAAATATAACACTGACACAATTTTTAAGCAAACTGTGGAAAGCATATTTTTCGATAAAATTAACATTTATGATACCTACGTTAAATTAACGCGTATTTTATCTATTAATGTCGAAATTGACGTTTTTAAACCACACTATTTTTTAAGTATCTAAAATTACATTATTTTGAAATTACTTGTCTTACTCATAAATTGTGTTACTTTAACACAAGAAATGTTAAACATCAATTTAAAACAAAACATTTAAATAACATAATCACATTATGTTATTATCACTCGAATACAAATTCAACACAAAATTTTTACAAGGACTTGAACGTTTCTAACACAAATACAAAATATTTTTTACTGTGAACGTATAAATGTATATTAAATAATTATTTATATTCTTTTTCAGTTTTTAAATTAATAAATCATTTACCGTGAATCATAGAGAGAATAATCGAAAATATGTTTTTTTTATTATTTTTTAAATATTTATTTGAAATGCAATGATAAAATCACGGCAATTTAATCGATAACAGTGAAGTTAATAAATATAAATGGATAAGTTATAAAAGATTAAAATAAAATAGATATGAATCAAATCAAATGAATTTAATAAAAAACTAATGATTATTATTCTATAATTGTAGAAAATATATTGAAGTATATATTTCTGTTATACTTATACATGACATAAAAAGATTCTATTCCTTTTTTGTCGTCGTTATGTACAATATTTAACCCGAAAGAGAGAAATATATGTATGTAGACCAAACGTAAACCTCAAAGTCTATTACAAATATTTAATGAAGAAAAAAAGGAAGGAAATAAAATAACGAACATCTAAATATTAATAATTTTTTCTGAGTTTTATAAACATTTATATCAGTTTATATCAATTTATTTTTTATTTCCTAAAATATACATATATATACATATATAAGATATAAAACAAAAAATATCCTGCTCTTCTTTAATCTATATTGAGATTGAAATACTATGAAAAAAACAAACAAATTTATATTCTAAAAATGTATTTTGTACTCTTCTACTATTCATTTTTGTTTTTCATTTTTATTAAGTAATGAACTCGATAATAATTTATTCAATTATAGTGTACATGACTGAAATCGTCTGAGTAACATTATGAATAGATTATTAATGTATCTATCTTCATAGTGTTTTCAGAAATTGTTTTGAAAATCTTATCAATATTAAAGCGTTTAGCAAAAAGGTATAAGGGATATTTTTTATCAGATTTAAAGATAAATTTCTCTTGTGCAAAAATCATTACTTATCACTTTTTACTGAGCTTGCCTATTTATAATCTGAACTATTCTTACTATTTTATTTTATTAATTGTGACTTTTCTTTTATAAATTTCAAATAATAATATATTTCTTATAATAAATAAATTTATAATTATCATTTTGTTTCAATATTACGAGAATACTGCAACTAATACTCTCCTGTAATAAGACACCATAAACTATGTAAATATAATAATGGTCTCAAAGGTTTATATATGCATCCTTGTATGCATAATAAATATTGATGAATAATTATATACAATGCCTCAAGGTTAAATAAACTGATCTGTCCTAGTTCATCTATTACACGACAATGAATCCACAAAATGTGTTACATTTATAATCTTATGTTCTTTTAATCTGATACATATATCTTACATATATTTGTTTATACTTTTATATGCGGAAATATATGCACAAAATAATTAATACTTCAAAAAATAATCACTGCACATATATAGAAATAATTATAAATAATTAATTCTGTCAAATAATAAATAAAGTAATAATAAACTACACATAAAAACTACACATAATAAATAAACTACACACTAATAAATAAATTACCCCCGTCACTTCTCGATATTTCCTCGTTCTCTTTTTCCTCGCTCTTCCTTGCTCTTAGCACTTACGCAGTATTCGTTTGCGAAAAAGTTAATTATAAACGTGCATACTAATCACCAAAATATTTCAACCTAATACCATGCAATACGACACGATACGATATCAAATTAAAACGCGACAGTTTATCCGAAAATATATAATTAAATACGATAATATTACACACGTAATACATATAACACATATCGCTTAAAGTATAAAAACATATGTGTATTAAAAGAAATTAAATGCATGAAATATACGAATTAACGAAAGCTTGATATGCTTTTCTACTATTTTAAATTATTCGATATGGCGATGCGTCGATTTATTACACCGAGTTCTAATCCGGAAATGATAGGCAGAATACGTTCGGCAAAAAATTCAAATAAAACATGATATGCTTATTCGAACCCATTATTTAAAAAATATCTCTTTCGTTAATTCGTATATTGTAATAAAAGGATTATATAAATTCCGTCTTCTACCATTTCGATCTCTACTCCAAAATCGCATCAAGATATCTACTTCGACAAGTAGCTGCCGCCTCGATTTACTTACGAATTGCTAATCGTAGCAGATAATTAAATGCGAACGCGATAATTGCTGATTGTTTATAGGAAACGATTGCATTTCGTGGGATGATAACGCGACGACATGCAAAGCGGCTCACGACACGACATTCTATTCGCATGCCGCGAGAATGATAACGTTCTTGCGTAAATATATAGCGCCCTATGTACACTACAAAAACAAAGCATCGAGTTATTTAATTTGTGCATTTCGAAATATTCAATGCATTGTAAAACAAATATCCTACATGCGTAGGATATTCTTGTTTCATTTTTACATATATTTCCCAGACTTTTTACGCTTTGTTTAATAATAAATTTGTTACCGTCGTTTGAAAATGATTAATTCCCTCTGAATCTCGGAAATCTAATATTTATCTAAACAATAGTTGATATTGATGTAGAAGATGACTTTGCGATGAATGACCGTAGTTTCTTTTAATTTATGAGTTTGCCTATTGATTTACAACGTTCTCGTTGTGCCATCGTTATGCGTTCGTCTCTTATGACAAATGATTAATCTGCAAGTAAATATTGATAATAAATAATATGTTTAGTACTGATTTTATTTTTAGCCTAATTACTAATTTCAAAATCTCTCTCTCTCTCTCTCTCTCTCTCTCTACTTTATAACATAAAAGATACTTCGACTAATTGTAAGTACAATTTTGATACTAATTAAATAACATTCGATATAATATATCAAATATTGTTTACAATGTTTTAAAACTGATGTTTTATTACGTTCTGATTTATACTTTTTGTCTAAATATAATTTTGTGATAATATTTAATACTTAAAAACAATTTAATATTAATATTGTAGTAACAAAGAAATGTCTATACAAAAATGAAAATATATTATTTAATTATGTAGGGAATTGTAGAGGGAGGTTTAATACTTAAGAAAAATACCCGCTTCGTGAAACACTTTTATTCGCCGTTGTACACAAACGTCTTGTCGCTTACAAGAGTCAAAACGTAATAATCTTGAAGAAACAAAAACCGGGTATTCCCCGTCGCATGTCACCTCTCGCCCTACGGATCGAGTCACTTCGATCGAAAATGATCTCGCTACATTCGGGCGCGCGTTTGAAATAACGAATCGTCTCACAATTATAAATATATTATTAAAATGACGAGCGTATAATAAAGATATAATAAACATGATTCTCAAGCAGAGTTTACATAACAATTTCTATTCGTAATGAAAATGCTGAATGTTTTCTTTGAGTAAAAACAATACGATTCGTGCATAGTACGATTATAAGAAAAAAATTATATATAACTGATTATTAAAAAGTAATTAACTCGGCGATTATATATTGGTGTGTCATCAGCGCATTTATACAAAAAAAAAAAAAATTAAAAAACTGATAAAATGGAAACACTTTTCGATCATTTTCGCTACAATTCACATTTCGTTGTTAAAGTTCAATAATTAAAGAACGATTTTATAATTACATATAACGATAGAGATAATTATGTAGCACAGTTATGTTGAATTTATTTTGAAAGGTAGGGTGAAGAAAGAAGGGAGTATGAGGTAATTTCTCCTTATATATATATATATATATATATATATATATATATATATATATATGTTTACGAATCAACAAAAATTCCTAATGAGGGAGAACTAGTTTCCATGAGTGTCTGAATTTCATCAGAAACCCACGCGGATTTAATGCTGACATGAAAAATTTAACATAACTGATCCTGTCACGTACTTTATCGAGCAAACGGGATAGAGAGAGAAAGGAAAAAAAGGAGGGAGAGAGAGGAAGAGAGAGAGAGAGAAAAAGGGGAGAGAGTAGGGTGGGTGAGAAATAAAAAATAACTAAAAAAAATACAATCGTATAGAATATCCAGATAAATGTAAAAGAAACAAATACTTACTAAAATAGAAAACTGTTTCGTGTATCGACGAAAAAAAACCAATAAAAAACTAAGAAAGAAAGATTTACTTTACAGATAAACTTTAGAGTTAAATAAAAATATGTAAAAATTTAGTAATGTATGTATATAAAGAAATAAGATTTATAGAGCGTAAAAAAACAAAAAATATAGAACATAATAGAATGTACATGTATAGAACAATCACATAGTATTAAACGCGAAAGTTAATCTTATTCTATCGTTATAATATACAGGGTAACATACAGAGTCCGGAAACTCCTCCGCACTACTTCTCGAAGTAATTCGGGATCCAAAAAGAAGGAAAAAAAATTATATAGGTCCGAAAATGAGTTGTCCAAGTTATAGTCACCTTTATCACGTTTATGTTAAAAAATTCGTAATTTATTTTTCATAGTTATAATCATAATAATAATTTATTACAATTATTATTACAATTTATCAAGATTTATTTACGATTTTTTTAACATAAAAATAGCTTTAACTCAGAAACAACTCATTTCCGGACTTATGTTATATAGCTTAATTTCCTTCTTTTTGGGTCCCGAATCATTTCGAGAAGTAGTGCGAGGGAATTTCCTTTGTATAAAGCACACCACATATGAGTATTACAATATTATAATAAATTTAGTCACAGTTGTAAAACAAACATTGTAGAAACTGCCGAACATCAAGAACCATTCTGTCATTCACATTCTGTCTAGTCTTTATCTTTATTAAAAAGATACGAATTGATTAATTTGGCGAAAATTAAATATAATCGCCGATTTATAAAGCAAAAAATAGTGTTTCCTTATTATATCTAATATTATATATATAATAAGAAAATGGTTTTCAGATTTTATATAATAATCACTATGTTTTTTGTTATGGTTGATAGAAGTACATAGGCAAGATAACTATTTCGTAAGGAAGGCAAAATTGAAGTCGATTAGCTGTCACGTATTGAAACATTTATAATTTTCTACTTTCGAACGCTGCCGCAATATAGCTTTAAATTGCTTCTGCGTCGATATGATGCAACCTTGCATCCATCGTAAAGTGGATCTGTCTATCCATAACGCGCTTGCCAAAAAATTGGAATGCGCATCGTCCTTTCGGAATGGCCTTTTAATTTTCTGCCCCAGTGATTGTCGATCGCACGAAAGGAAAGTAGAGGGTCCGCGTTATGTCGCGCGTGAATTCGTACTGCTACAAGAGAACGCTATCCTTGTGTGTGCAGCGTACAGCTTTTCTTTGACTCGCTCTTATTTGGCATCAATTTGCTCGTGTGTGCGAGAGGAAAAAAACTCTTCAACAATTGCACAGAAGATACGAGGTGACATTCAACGAGTGAACCGTGTATCGTTGCATCTATCGCGAATAAAATATATAAACGGCGTATTGTTCGCAACTTTGTAGCATTGCCGTTCGTGTCGTGAGCGAGCGTCGGAATTCTTTAACGCGGCAAATAATCTACAATTGGATAGATATAAAAGGACAGCTTCAATTGAAGTATTGTTAACCCTATACTGACAAACAGAATCGACAAAATGTGATTTTTTTTCTCGTTGTCATAAAAATTAATCTCTTGTTTTTCCATGCAAAATATTTTGTAGAGAAAATATTGTTTAGTTAGCAAAAGTTTATCGAAGATCCGACTAATTCTTTAACTTCACGCAAAAAAATTACTACATGTATCGCATTTATTTATCTCTACTTATGTAAATAAATCGAAGTGGATTTTTGTACATGAAACACATGTGTTGAGCAAAAGTATCGGCCATTTGCAATGCGAACTAATTGGTTACTTCATCCCTACTATCTAAGTTAGCAATCTAGTGTAGTATAGAAATCTTTGCGTCGCATTGATTTCAATAATTACTTCTTTCGAGCAAATTCGAGCAATCGTAAAACATCGTAAAAATAATTGAAATATAAAAAATATATTTCATGTAAAGGAATGAAGTAGTGCTTGCTGTAACTTCTTTAAACTTTTCTATACTATAATTCGTTATCGCAATTGGCAAACACGCAGGCAAACAGGTAAAGCCAAAGAATTTGTCTTAAATATAAGATCTGGACATTGTCGAGGAACAGAACAAAAACATCGACCTGTGACATTTCTATTGTTGCGTCGCATAGCCAGAATTTCTTGTTAAAGATCATTCTATATCCTTAAAAATAAAAAAAATAAAAAATCGACAAAGTCACGCGGCGCTATCACGTAAGAACACAAGCAAAACTATTCGTTCCTGTGAGATTCGTTCTCGTGTGTATTTTTCGTAGTAGAAACGACGAAGGTAGCAAGAAATGCATATTCTACGTCGAGAAATGTTACTGCTAAGTACACGAAACGATTTAAAAAGATACGATTTTTTGAACGCCCACTGGAGCATTAAATTTAAAGCACTTTAATAAAAGTCAATGTGTTAAAAGATAATAAAATTTTAAAAAGCTTTTATGCATATTATCAGATTATTTAAATTTGTTAATTATTCAAGTCCTACAAAAGTATACAAAAAAAATTCCATTTGCAAACAAAACATGTATTTTACATTGGAATCTATTGTTTAATGTAAAATTAACAAAATGTGTTTTCAGATAAAAGAATTTGAAGATACAAAATAGCATGTTTGTAAAAATATATATATTATAAACTAAAGAAAAAAAATGACGGAGTTAATTAAAAGCAAAGAAAATTTAAAATATACATATACTTCTTAAGAGGATCCTAAATCCTAGATCAAACTCCAAAAATCCGCTGTTTTACCGACAATTTGTGAGTATGTATGCGTGCGATATTGATGTAGTAGTGTGTAGTGATGTGTCATGTTTATTACCTGTCTCTTATACACATCT
>NW_012026847.1:31106-31999 GCF_000956235.1 Wasmannia auropunctata | reverse complement strand
TATCCCCTGTGTGCCTTGTCGACTCAGTTAACTACATAGAAAATCATATTCTTTCGCGACCTTCATTAGTTGGATATATTATATGGGTCAAGATAAAAAATGACCGTGTCAGCATTCGCCGCATCTCAATGCCATGGCAAAATCACGAAGACGCGTAATATGAAACTATCATCATACAACCAATCGAACCAATACTTCTGTTCAATCAAACTTATACCACTGTTCTATCAAATTGATACCGCTGTTCAATCGAACTAGTTGTTGAACCACCTGTCTGTCCAAAAAAACAGCCTGTCGAACCGTCTATTGAACCTATTCTATCGCTATCGTTCCTAACCGCATAGAAATGTTCTTTCGTTCGCGACCAGGTAGAAATTTGATCCGCGTCAAAGATAAACGTGTCTTGCACACATCTCGATATGTAGTAGTGTCATATACATGTACGAAGGAAAAAGAAAGAAATATAATTTTAAAAATTTCACATTTTATTGATTAAAATATTATACATTTTATTGTTTATTTAATGGTGTGACCACCAGTTATATATTTTAAATACATTTTGTAATGCGCAATTCTTAACATGTTTTCCACAGCGCATAGTATTAATAACACTTAGATTATTCAAAGAAACTACATCTTCGTAATCGGCATCCAGAGTTTCAATAATTACATCGACTCTCGCATCAAGCATATCACCGAGCCACTCTCGTTTTTGATGTCCTTTAACGTACACGATAACCTCGTTGGTATCATCCTCTTCACCAAACACAGCTGTTGCAATCAGGTGTTTCGCCATGCTGTACGGAATCATTCCGTCTTCCCATCTCAATCCATGGTGATAAGCAATCAACCAGGAAGCGCCAGACTTGTCGAATTTTGTTAAGAATTCCATG
>NW_012026847.1:28014-31056 GCF_000956235.1 Wasmannia auropunctata | reverse complement strand
TATGGGGTGCCAACTTCCCGTAGAATCCCAAAATGCAGAAAAAAAAATAGCAACAAAATTCTATAGTTCTCGAAGAGTTCTACAGTACTCAATCAATTTTAACAATAGTTCTGCGCATTTAATATTTTTAAACAATTTTTTAATCCAACCACTGGTACCCTATCTTTAATAAGTATGAGGTGCAGGCAGTTCCGGTCGTTTTTTTCACAGTTCTCGACAGTTCTCGCATAGTTCCGACGATTTATAAACGGTTCAAGAAGAGTTCCGGCCTTTAATTATTTTTTAACAATATTTTAATCTGATCGCTGGTACTACAAAAGTGCCATACTTATGTAAGATGGGTGCCAGCGGTCGGATTAAAAAATTGTCAAAAATAGTTAAAGACGAGAACTCTTTTGCATAGAAATCGTCGGAACTATGCGAGAACTGTCGAGAACTATAAAGAAAACGACCGGAACTGCCAGCACCCCATACTTATTAAAGATGGGGTGCAAGCAATCAGATTAAAAAATTGTTTAAAAATATTAAATGCGCAGAATATACTATTGTTAAAATTGATCGAGTACTGCAGAACTCTTCGAGAACTATAGAATTTCGTTGGTATTTTTTTTTTGCATTTTGGGGTTCTACGGGAAGTTGGCACCCCATATATCTAAAATGGAATTTTTTTGGTTAAATCAATGAAACTATTGTCTATCAGGAACTCTAGAACTATTGTGGGTGCAACTGGAATTGTCAATAAATTTTTGAATTTTTGAAAACGGGGTGCCAACTTCAAAGAGACTAAAAGTGCGTCCCCATTGAAGTCGAAAAAAAGAAATCAATATGCCAATCGGTAAAGCCGATTTCAGTGGAGACGCGTCCTAAAATTTTCAGGAAATGTTATTGAAAATACTTGATTTTCTTTTTCTAATAAACGTTAGACTAATGCGCGAAAATAGCCCATAAGTTTAAATAAAAAGTAGAGTATTCAAAATTTGTGTGGTTTATAAAGTATACTAAAACAGTTCCGGGTAATAACTCGGCTGGCATGCAGTCTTGGCCTTGGTCTTGATTTTTATTGATGTGACGTAACGGCGCGATGCGTATACAAAATCGCCGCGCGTCATTTGCCTATGAACAATAATTGAGCGAGCAAGTAGCAGTAGTACGTATCGCTCCATATATCTTTGCATTATCTCTCGAAATGCAATCGACCGCGATAGATACCAAAAGGCACTGAAAAGTGATATTCCGTACGAAGAATTAATTCGCACATTTAGATAACTTTTACCATCAACGATTCAGAAGCTTAATGACGAATATATTTCGCACGATTTCATTCATTTAAATTAAAATCATATGGGAATTACCTTACTCTGTTCCGTTATTCACGAAGGGAATAGATGTTTATTTAATGACTGCGCGAATTTATATGTCGCACATTGAATCAACTTAAATATAATTTGTTTATTATCATTTCCGAATCATAAAAACGCAGAATATCGTGCACATTATCGAATCGAATGATATGAAAATTGTATCAATCAGTATCAACCATTTACTGAGAATTTCTTTATGCGTTCGTACAATCTGATTACAACAGCAGCCATGCTGACGCATCGCTATTTGCATATTTTCATTCTCATTTTTTATTCACATGTAACTGTCATGTAAATCTTGTCTGTATGCAATAAATTAAATTAAATATTTCCTGCATTTCGTGAGATCTCGCGTTGCATGTTCAATGGAATTTAACGCCGTAAATATTGCACAATCGTAATTAATCGTGTTCGCAAGTGTTGCGAACGTATTAAGAACGTAATGAGAAAGAAAAAAGGAAGATTATAAACTTACAAAGAGACATCGGATGATGTAATTACAATTCTCCCGCTTGAATCGGTGAGCGATTCAAAATTATTCTCTATTTATCCATTATTTGAAGTAATGGATCTGTGAATATTAAAAGGTAAATGTTATGTCTAATAGATTCACTACTTTAAAATGAACAATATAAACGACACGCGATAGTGACAAGTGCTAAAAAACTACTGGTATTCTCTAGTATTACAATTAGTAGTTAGTAATCAAGCTGCGTGATTAATGATATATTTTCTGCGATATATTTTCCACAAGGCAGTTCTTCATTTAACGATTTATTATTTATAAAAAGTAATAATCAGAGAAATCAATAAAAACAGATATTATATATTAGCGTTTAATTGCGGTATTTGTAGACAATAATTATTTAATCAATAATGCTTTAATTTAAATATATTTCGTATAACGCTTTGAACCTTGTTCAAATATAATTTTTATTGCTTCTTAATCTCTCAACATTATTTTATACTTTTTTTTATTGCTATTTTTATGAAGTGATTGACAATTTTATTAAATATTTGTCAACATCTTTTGGAAAAAAAAAAAAAAAAGTTATTTTTTATGAAAAAAAAATATTCTTGTTGCTTTCTTTATATTTAATATATTTTTTAAAATAATTTAACTAAAAAATGATAATACATGCAATCAAATTCATTAAAATCATAAGAACTTAATTTGTAATATACTATAAAAACAGGAATTTCTAAATTTTATTTAATAAAAAAAAATGTTACGTGATAATAATTGCGTGAAAATAATAATTGATTTTGATATTGTAAAAGATAATATATATTTTTTAATTAAATTTGTTTTACAAAACAACGCCATTGAATCAAGAATTGTAATTTGAACATGTGATGATATTCAAAAATGGTCATCGAGTTTCAAAGTGAAATCATTTATTTTTGTAATCAATCAATGATATCTTTCAAATTAGTTATATACCCCAAAAAAAATTCTATCCTTTAGCCGTACCCTCTTGATGCTAAAAGATTTTCCTCTTATATATGTCTCAAGAAAATATTCTAAAATGTAGAGGAATATCGAATTACTATGAGAATTTATTTTTGATTATAGCGCATGATCCACTTCTTTATAGATAAATACGCGCTATAGCTGAGGAATATGCTTCATATAAAATTTTTTTGCTTACAGGAAATGCTTAAAGGAATTTCCCGCTTA
>NW_012026847.1:26334-27964 GCF_000956235.1 Wasmannia auropunctata | reverse complement strand
CTGCTTATTCAGCACAAGCATTTCACGTTATCGCGATCGTCTCCGTACGTGCAGCCTCACAATGATTTCTTCTCCGCGAAAATCGAGCAATCGACCGTATTGATCCACAACGCGGATAGTTAGATCCGATATGCTCCGTGTGATGATCGGAAGGTAAATGATCTGTGCCGGCGTTTCCGATATCTTATATCCTGGCGGCACGCTCGGTGAAAACTCGTGTATCGTATGTACACACTTGTCGTTACTATACGCACCCGCGGTCATGTTACACTCTATGCGAATGATGTTTACATTCATGATATTTATCGGTACGTTCGATTCGTGCCATTGACGTGGTTCCAGCGTGCGATTCGATGAAAATTCCAACAGCGATCCAATGTTACAGGATTTTGTAAAATTTATCCGATTCGCGCACTTGATCTCGCTCTTCATCGTATTGTTAATGGCGCGAATCACCAGCGGGTAATCGTGCTCATCCTCTTTATCGCTTTTCGTTTTCTTTCTCACAGCACCGTTTGGATGAACATGTAGGATTGCATGTTTCAAATATTTTGCAATGTCATGCAGTTTGTACAATCCTTCGGAAATTACAATCTCCTTGTCGTCTTTGTCAAAATAAAATTTATTATTCGACAAATTTACATTGGGTATCATATAATACGTTTCAAAATCTGCCAGACCAAGTTCGTATTCAACATCGCTCAAATCTACAGGTGGAAAGTAGCTTAACGCGAGGCTGCTACTTTTGCCAGTCAGCGTAAACGTCAGCGACATGTTTGAATGAATACTGAGTCTAAATGTTGCAATGTTTGTCTTTAAATAGATTATCTACCGTCTGCAAAAACTGTAGACACAGTTGACCGCAATTGCTTTGATCGTAACATTGATAAGGCGTGCGATTGAATTCGATTTGCGTCTCATTGTCCCGTAGATATCGCACCAATTCCCTCGGCGGCCGAAGATTGCCAAAACTGTCGAAATATATAGCACGATTGCCCTTCTTTGCGTATGCCACCCAATGAGTACCGAGTCCCTCAGCATTGTCCAAATTCACGATACCGCTCTCATTTTGACGTACTCCTCCCGTCGGTAAAGTGGTTCGCATGAAAATACCTCTGAAATATGGAATATGCATACGTTCAGCCAATTGTTGCAGTTGTATGTTGGTAGTTGCACCTGTTGGAAATTTTAACGTTTTTTTTGGAGTTTTTTTTCCGCATCGAGACGCCTCGACCGCGCTTATATGGAGCGAGATAAACTCCGTGACCTTCCATGACGCGATTGTGACGTTTCAATTCTTCCAGCTGACGCTGCGCGGCTTTGTTATCGCTCACGGCCTTCGCGACTCCCGCCGCCCCACCGACCAGCGAACCGACGACGCCCAACAATGGCAAGAGTGGCAGGATACCGCCGCGTTTAGCTACCGGAAGTATTCGTTTGCTTCTTTTCCTCTTCGTTTTTAAACCCATGCCGAATTTCGTCTTGGCTTTCATTGCCGTCCAAACAGCTGTGGCTGCGGCTCTCTCTCCGAGAATCGAGTCTCTCGCGGTTATGCGTTTTCGCGCTTTCGCGGCGAGTATGTTGTCAGCCACGTGCCGTTCAGCGAGTTCGTTGCTCCGCGAATATGCGA
>NW_012026847.1:25753-26284 GCF_000956235.1 Wasmannia auropunctata | reverse complement strand
AGCTGACGCTGCGCGGCTTTGTTATCGCTCACGGCCTTCGCGACTCCCGCCGCCCCACCGACCAGCGAACCGACGACGCCCAACAATGGCAAGAGCGGTAGGATACCGCCGCGTTTAGCTACCGGAAGTATTCGCTTGCTCCTTTTCCTTTTCGTTTTTAAACCCATGCCAAATTTCGTCTTGGCTTTCATAGCCGTCCAAACAGCTGTGGCTGCGGCTCTCTCTCCAAGAGTCGAATCTCTTGCGTTTTCGCGCTTTCGCGGCGAGTATGTTGTCAGCCACGTGCCGTTCAGCGAGTTCGTTGCTCCGCGAATATGCAATGTCGTGCTCGCGACACGCCACGTCCAGTGGATTAATGCCCCGATCACCTCTAACCAATCGCTGTTCTAAACGCGTTCCCGGGCCGCAAAACTGATATCCGGGGATATGCAATTCGAAGGAAAGCGCATTTATCGCGCGATTTATCAAACCGCGGCCACTCGACGGCATTCGCTACAATTCTTTACAAACGGTGCAGGACCGTCAATGTGT
>NW_012026847.1:22975-23821 GCF_000956235.1 Wasmannia auropunctata | reverse complement strand
CAACATTTCCGACATGGGGGATCGCGAGAGTATAGCGCAACAGATTGAAAAAACGAGCGATTCCATTTACAAAAAATATCGCGCCTTGAAAACTGGTAGAATGGAAGAAGATATCGCGCTGGAGAGACACTTTAAGCCCATTATCGATCCTCTAAAATAAATTGCTGAAAATATCGCCGACGATGAATTAGTCGAGAACGAATCGTTCTTTTCGGGAGTAGACGAAGGATATATGAAACCAAACCCAACGAAAAAAATCAAGCGCCTCGTTAGACAATTCTATACTGGCTTCCACTCCAGTTAAATCAATGCTGAAACGTTCGAAAACTGTGCCGTCTACTTTGAATGAAATGTCTGAAATATTACCATCACACGATGAATCTTATGCTCCCTCCGTTGAAAAAATTTTCGAAATCGCCAATGAGCCGCTCGTAACATCCGTTCGAAACCAATTGCAAACATCTGAGGGACAAGAAAAGCTACAAATGCACTATGGTCCTCTGGGGCAAAAATATCTGGGGGCGGTCCTAAGCTAAAAAAGTGGTCAACAGACGACGTTTATGGAGTTTATTTTAGCAACGAGGGAACGAAGCTCGGCAACAAACGTATCACCTTGGATAAAAACGATAATATAATCATTGATGAGAAAAGTTATGCTGGAACACAAGGATTTTACGAATTGATTTTTATGTGTTATCCAAATAAAGCGGTCTACAATGACGATGACTTACAGAAATATCAGAGTATTCTATTAGCTACAAACGCGTACAGACGCGATCGCAGCGCGCAGGGTCAGATAATGGGTAACAAGGGTCACAAGTATAAGAATATAATCGCGCCCCTGTT
>NW_012026847.1:20684-21113 GCF_000956235.1 Wasmannia auropunctata | reverse complement strand
CTGGAGTTCAGACGTGTGCTCTTCCGATCTAACGCAGTATTAGCATATGGATTGTACGTGTGAGTATCAATCTTGACGATGCTGTCGTCAAAGACTGGTTCCCCTCCAATGTTTAGGATATTAGCCATCTCAGATACTATGCACGGTAAAACCCAAAGATTTTAAAAATTCAATGTTGGAAGCAGTGAGTTTCTTCTTGATAGATCGAATGTTTTTCACTGTTGTCTCTTCTGTTAAAATTGTGTTTCCTGTACGTTGCACCTGCTCATTCAGCACGAGCATCTCACGTTATCGCTGTCGTTTCCGTACGTGCAGCCTCACAGTGATTTCTTCTCCACGAAAATCGAGCAATCGACCGTCTTGATCCACAACGCGGATAGTCAGATCCGATATGCTCCGCGCGATAATCGGAAGGTAAATGATCTGTGC
>NW_012026847.1:17977-18384 GCF_000956235.1 Wasmannia auropunctata | reverse complement strand
ATATGACATCCCGCGTGCAAAGGATTAAACTTATTTATATTAACTAACAAGTTCAATATACGCAATAATGTCACCCGCTGTCACGTTCTTGGAATTCTTCCAGCGACGCTAAGGTAGGTTCAACAACGCGCGAATCGTACCACACGCGTAAATCGGAGCAAAGATAGAGTTCATAGTTTCTCGTAATAATACTTTTATTATCACGTTTGTCACCTGTTACGAATTCACCGTTGAATACAGTATTTATCTTAATGTTATTATGCCTCTGCATAACATTTCGCACACGTTCGAACACAATTTCTCGGGCATCTTCCAGAAACCGTCGAGGTTCAATGTGTCTGGAATTTATTACTGCGCCGGTTAGTATACGACTATTGAAAGCTACGTCTATCTCACGCCATCTGAGT
>NW_012026847.1:17380-17957 GCF_000956235.1 Wasmannia auropunctata | reverse complement strand
TGAAACATGCTACCGATTTCTATACGCGGTATCATCTGTGGCCCATCAAACTGCGGCAAGACAAACGTGCTGATAAGCTTGTTGGAGAGTCCGCACGGTGTACGCTTCGAGAACGTGTACGTGTACTCGAAATCATTGCAACAACCGAAATATCAATATTTGGAAAAGTTATTGACCTCGATAGAAGAAATCGGCTATTATACATTCTCCAATAATAGCGACATCATCCCTCCAAACGAAGCGCTTCCGAATTCCATCTTTATCTTTGATGACGTGGCATGCGACAAGCAAGATGCGATAAGAGAATACTTTGCGATGGGCCGACACGCGGACGTTGACAGTTTCTATCTCTGTCAGACTTATGCAAAAATACCGAAGCATCTTATACGCGACAACGCGAATTTTTTGACCCTGTTCAAACAGGATGGTACAAATCTGAAACATGTGTACAACGATCATGTAAACACCGACATGTCTTACGAGGATTTCTGTAAATTGTGTCACAATTGCTGGCAGCAAAAGTATGGATTTCTAGTAATAGATAAGGACAGTGCACTTGCCAGTGGGCGATATAGAA
>NW_012026847.1:16081-17360 GCF_000956235.1 Wasmannia auropunctata | reverse complement strand
TCCCGGATATAGAGCGACCTCGCGCGGGCGCGAGGCGCCCGCCTGAAGAATCACCTGATCGCGCCCGTGCCACGGCAGGACCCCACACGGCGCCTTGATTGGTCGCGGCCGACTGCGCCGCTGTGTTGCGCACCCCCGGGCTGGGGGTGCAGGCATCGATCCGCGATCGAGCGCGATCGACGTCGCTTTTGCGTGCGGACCGAATAAGCGTGCGGTCGATTCGGCGTTCGAGCGAGCGACAAAAGGCGAGAGAGAGAAAGCGAGAGAGTCCACGGACGCGACCGAGAAGGACGATCAGCTGTCGGACCGGCTGCTGAGGAAACTGAGACGGAGAGCGTGCCGGTGAGGTGACCCTCTTTAGCGTATGTAAAGCCACGGGCTGATTGAGGATCTTGTTCGCACTCTGCGGACGGAGACGCCATTGTTAGTGTCAGAGTGCCGTCGCGTGCGCCCCTTCGGCGACGCGTACCGCGTAGTACTTTTTGGTTTGGTGTATCGGCGTCCGTCCTCAAGTGCGAGGATCCTCACCGGATCGGCCGTGAGCGATCGGGAGTGTCGCGAGTCGCGTGTCGAGCCACCCGGAGATCGTCGTCGCGAGTTCGCCGCAAAGCCCTCGCGCCCGAGCGCGCGAGCGTTAGAGTAAGTGCGAGTGAGTACGCGGAATCACGAGGTCGCGCGTCGCGTTGTAGTGTGACCTTGCGTGACTTCCTCACGCATCGGTGTGTGTCAAGTGTCTGTCAATGTCGTTTTCGTACGAGTATCTGAAGTGTAAATTCACGATTGATTTTCGCGATAATAATTGTTGTCGTTAGACCTCGGTACTCGCGTCGTACCGAGCCCCGCACGTTATTGTACTATCGCGCCGTCGCGTTTCATATGCGCTCTTTTCGTTTCCGGCCGAAGTTTATGTCGGTTTCTTGTCCTTTCGTTTGCTACGTGGGAGTGTTATCGCGCCGTCGGACACCCCGCGCGTTGAAGTGATTGCGTCACATATCTTTCCGGCCGAACGTTATTATCTTATTTTTCTTTTCTTTTCACCGTTCATTATTGCCGTTCCAAACGGCCAATAAACCTTGTTATCATTTTTGTTATTACCTCGGAGTACGAATTCTTTCGCCCGCCCCGCGCCATCCCTTCGCCCTTTTTCCTCGCCCTGCCCCTCTGTCGTTAGGTGGAGCCGGCCGGCCCTCGTGCGATCGACTTTGGGAGCGGCGTTTACTGGTCAAGTGTCGTCGCGTGTAAGGATTTCGGTAATCGTTACGTTTCGCGAGCGACGTGA
>NW_012026847.1:12973-14089 GCF_000956235.1 Wasmannia auropunctata | reverse complement strand
ATTCTTATAAATATAGAAATGTGTTTAGTTCAGTTAAATAATTATAGAGTTAATTCTTTATAATTTATTAACCTATTAATTTCTTCTGTTAAATAATTATTTTATTTAAATCATTTTTTGTATGTTATATTCATTATATTCTTGTATTAAAAAATTGAACGCTTAATGTGTTGTATTCAAAACTTAATTTCGTGCCGGTTACCGCGCGAGACCGTTGAAATTGATACAAATATTAGACTTGTTCTTTTTAATTGAACTTCTTGTACAGTTTTTTCCTCTTTTTCTTTAATATAAAGAGAAAAAGAAAAATATTATACAAGAAGTTCAGCTAAAAAGAACAGGCCTAATTATAAAAAAACCATAACATACCTGGAATGTGATTTAAATATATCATTACTATATAACGGTATAACTTTTTCTACGTAGTTTTCCAATCGTAATATTCGACGTTTTTTTCAACAGTTTATTTAGATAAATAAGAATATTGTCTAGTTCTTTGTTATAAGTATGATAATCTTCATCAAAACATATATCTAATCCAACATTTGCTAACATAATTATATAAAACATAACCATATCACTTTCAATTGTCATTTTGATACGCTCACATTCACTCACAAATGCCAAAGGGAACGGCTTTGCTGACAGTCGTATGAGCGCTTAAATTTCAAAAGGAACGGCAGAAAATAGCGCTTATAAGCGTAAGCGCTTACAGCGCATGAGCGTCCAAAAGGAACGCACCCTATGTGTCATCATTGCGATATATATTCTCGTTGTTTGTGAATAAGAATAATAAAATGTTTAACGCAATACCCTTTTATAACAAATTAACGATGATATTTGATAATTGTTAATTATAATTAAGATTTAAAAATCAAAATAAACTATATTGCATTTGTTTAAAATCTGTTATTTAATAATCGGGTTTTAACGATGATATCTGAGATCTATTTGTATATAAATTGTTAATTAAAACTGAGAAATTGGACTAAACTATTACATTTGTTTAAAGTATATTATTTAATAATCGGATAAAGATATCAATGATCCACTTTGATAATTGTTATTTAGCATTAATAAATTCAACGAAATAAGTTCTAAACCTCTCACATTATA
>NW_012026847.1:8086-9213 GCF_000956235.1 Wasmannia auropunctata | reverse complement strand
GGTAATTCAGAAATATGTTTAACGTACGTATTTATAGAAGTTATTTGAGGTTAAAAATCCGCGTGAGGTTACAAACGTCCGCACTTGTGGATTTTTGCATATAGTTATTATCATATAATTCGTTCAACTCTATTCGGTGAGACAGTTTATCAACAAAAACTTATCCGTTCGCGCTCTGCTTATAACAAGATGTCCCGTTTGGGATGTCCCCTTCTCATGCTTGTGCAGGCCCGAACATACCGTATTTACGTATAGCTAGAGGACTGATTGTGAGTAGCTCGCTACGCTCTCTCCACTGTGCTGCTCATAATATGCGTAAATAGACTTTCGCTAAATAGAATATAGAATAATTATACAAACTTATGATCACACTTTTCTTTAATGTATGTAATGCTCCTGCACATTAGACACGGAAACGCTTGCCGTGCGACAAGACATGACGTGGTAGCCAATGGACGTGTCATTTTTTTTAGGAGCTGAAAGTTTATTGGCTACCGTATTGCATTTTGCCGCGCGCGGCAAGCATTTATTTTGATCCTATAAATTTATCATTTAATGGAGTATGAGTAACATCAGCATCACATCTTGTTAATATATCTTGATAATTTTTGTATCAACACTCATCTATAACTGCTATATTGATATCATATAATCGTCCATCCCGTGGTACGAAACAGTTGTATGTAATTATATATGATATTATATTATATATATAAATCAGAACTCAGCTCTTGACTTTTAACCTAACATTAGAAACAAAATTTCAAAAATATCTACTGCGACAATTATCAACCCTAATTAACTTACAACAATGAATCAGCTATCGTGTGGATATAGACAATATCTGAAAGATGCAAGATTAAACATTCCACAAACAACAGTGATCTCTCGAAGAAAAAAAGAAATGGAAATAGAACAATTTATGCAACTCAACAATCAGGTATAATATATCATATGCATAAATTATATGCATAAATAACACACACACACACACACACACACACACACATTGCAAAACTTTTCTGATTTGGCAAAGAATTGGATCAATGCGCCTATATTAATAAAGTTATATATTATTGTTTTCATATTATAGGAAATAAATAATGCAGCTGTCAACATAGTGAATA
>NW_012026847.1:0-627 GCF_000956235.1 Wasmannia auropunctata | reverse complement strand
TCCAACTGCAGGACTCTGAGAATAATAATGCACTTAAGGCGATATAAACCCATCACCTATATTTATTATATATATAAAGAAGTACATGAGGCTTAACAGCCCTCGTGGTGGAGCGCACGGAGACAACTTACTCCACCTGTTGCGAGCGAGCTAAACCGGACAACGCGTCACGTGATCCATTTTCATAGCGTACGTCTTGTACTACCGCGAATGGTTAAATCGCTCTAACAAATTATATACTTGACTTCGAGTCTTCGGAGTGAGTTTGCATTTTTAAAAATATTTCTTTGCCCCAATAAAATTATATGTACGTCCCCAAGTCTTCGAAGTGAGAGATTGCATGTTTAGAAATATTCCTTTGTTTTAAAAAAATTATATAAATGTCCTCGAGTCTTCGAAGTAACAGATTACATTTTACAGAACTATTCCTTTGCTTTAAAAACATTATATACATGTCCTCGAGTGTTCGAAGTAAGAGATTATGTTTATAGAAATTTTTATTTCTTTTCAAATAATTATATGCATATCTACAAGTCTTCGGAGTGAAAGATTGCATTTTTAGAAAAAATTTCTTTACTTTAGAAGCATTATATACACATCCTCGAGTATTCG
The DNA here is from genome assembly GCF_000956235.1 of Wasmannia auropunctata. Lineage (NCBI taxonomy): Eukaryota > Metazoa > Arthropoda > Insecta > Hymenoptera > Formicidae > Wasmannia > Wasmannia auropunctata. The sequence goes on along the minus strand of NW_012026847.1, from coordinate 15 downwards.
AAATGAGAAATTGCA
>NW_012026846.1:643860-653830 GCF_000956235.1 Wasmannia auropunctata | reverse complement strand
AATAATAATAATTCTTTAATAAGATTTAAAGAAATTATGTAAAATTTATTAAAATGTAAATTGAAGCATTAGTGTAATATCCAAAAAGAAATGAAAGATAGACGGTATCTATAGATATGATCGAATTGATGTCTATGAATCGATGTTTATAAACCAATTATTTCTCTCTGGGTATAAACTATTATAAATCAATGTGTGTTCAAATAACGCTAACCTCATTGACACTTATGCCTATAAACACATCACTTTATTGCTTTATCATCATATTATCTTGATCTTCAGACAAGAAATGTTTTAATGCAATACTTGTTATATACTATGTAGTTGGTATGTACAGTATATTTTTTTGAAATTAATCTTATGTTTTTAAAGTCTTAAAATTAATCTTGCGTTAGAAATCTTGCGAAAAGAAATATTTAATTAAATAATTTATATATGTATAATAAAATTAAATTTAAGATATTTTAACTTGATTTACTTTTGCCTCCTTTTTTAATTTTTTTAATTGTTTTTAATTGTTAATAAAAAAGTGAATTCAGTGTTTAAAAAAATCGACATTATTTTTATTAAACTATTAATATAATAAGTATATATAGTAAGCATGTGTGCTAATCGCTAATATAAACGAACGTTCCTGCAAATAACGCTTTATCGTTTGTTTTGAGTCACAGAATCTCTTCGCTTGCATTTATCCTTCATAAATTTAACGTTGAACACCAATGTCATGCCTGACGATAAAGTCGCGCCAGTAAATACAATAACGTATGCAACTTTCTTATGCAAAATATTCTGTAAACGCCGTTTTTAATTTAATAGAAGTGATACTAAATAAAAAATTGGCACCAAATATTCAATGGAAAAGGGACAAATGATTAAATAATATCTAATGAGGTTTAAAAATCTGCAGAATCTTTCGTAATAATCGTAACACTTTACAATTTAAATAACGCTGGTATTTTTAGCAACATGTTTTAAATGTGTATCAAGAACATTGTAAGTTTTGGGGGATTTCTTAAATTAATTGCAGTTGAATGTTCGCTCTTTGTAAAATGTCACCGGTTTTTAAATTACAATCGACTCACTGATCATTGATTTGGTGCAGAGATCAATAGCACTGAGTATATGTTACTTATAACATTTATTATCTATGTGATAATAATTTGATCATTGATTTAGTGTAGAGATCAACAGCATTGACTATATTACTAATAATATTTGTTACTTATCTGATATCCATTTTTGTAGCTTAATTAATATTGATTTTTATTGTTTTTTTGACATAATTTATAGAGACGGTGTAATCTGTCGATTAACTAATAATATTATTAGCAAGCTATTTATCATTAATAAATTCTAACTTTTATAATCATAAATATTCATTATTTAATATTTTATTTGAATAGAAATATGAATAATTGATTAATTAATCTAATTCTGTTAGAATTATGTATGTATACATATAATTATATAAAGAATAAAATTTATCTTTTTTTTTTAAATAAATATTTGTGAAAATTGATATTTTAATATTTGTTTCTATTCAAATTTTGGCGTTTAGAAAATATAACAATTTTGCGAAAGAGATATTACACAGTAAAATTTCTAGTACAATAGGCTTCTTTGAATATAATTTAAAAAATTTAATAAAATAAAATTAAAATATTATGCATATTTAAGAAAATATATTTATTTTTTATAAAATGTAAAAAGTTCTAAATTTATTTCTAAATAAACGTACACATTATTTAAATGAAACGTTTCGGTTTACTTAACCATTTTTGGACATTATATAAAGAAATATTAAGTCTAAGTATAGCAAAAAAATGCCATTACATAAAAAAGGCACATCAAAATCATTTTTACAATTTATACTTATTGCAATGTATTCATAAAGCAAGTTGTATAATTTGGTGTCACAATGTAAAAAAAAATCAGAGTAAATTCATCGTTGCCATATGAGAATGAGCTGAAATGTAAAATAATACTTTCAAATTTAACGGCCTGATAATAAGCGTGAAATCCAAACGTTCTATTGTAAAATAATCAAGTGATAAGTTGTCGCAAGTATTAAAATTATAATCTACAATAAGTATATGTAAACTTATTTGTAAAAACTTACTTGTAAAAATACTGTAGTATCGGTTTAAAAACGCACACGTCTATCTCGTTACGAGATTCAAACATAAGTGAGAATCGTGACGGTATTAGCGATAAACAATATTGTAAAAACAATGACATGGAAGTTTATATGTCCTTGATAAGTAGGTTTAATATATTAAAATGAGATTTATCCAACGGTGCTCCATGTTACATCTCTTTCATCAAATTAAGCCCATTCGCGTTGTTCCTTTGTATAACATTCTTTATAATATTTCTGTAAAATTAATCTTTTATAACATTTGAGGTTATAATTCATTATTCTAATGTTATTCTAATTAAATAAATAGTTTGAAATAACGATACGTTCCGTGATAACGGAGTGTTTGAATGAATCTAATTGAATGTGTCTACAATGTTCGTTTAATCTAGTTTCCCCTTTGTTTCAAGGAGTACAAGACGTCACAGTTTTCACAAAATAATTTATATATTACATTATTATCAGTTAAATTATGTTACGTTATTATTAGTTAAATTATCCATTCTATCTTTTTGCGCTCTGACGAATTTATTGAGTTTGTTAAGATATCTGTAGCCTACAATATTCATTCTTCATCACACAATATAATTCATCTATCGTAGGCGGTATTATCTCTGATATATTTTTAATATACGGAATAATATTTTCTTTTTACAGTTTTGACAGATCTATTATTGTTAATCGTTTATGATTATTTGTATTTAATTTTGATTTTTGAAATAGTTTTCTTTTTGGAATTTTGATTGAGGATATTTGATTGACCTTAATGCTTTTAACAATCACCACAACAATAGCTATTTCAAAAATATTTAAATAGTAAATTACTCGTTAATTTCAATTTGTTGTTAACATTTTATTTTGGAATTTAAAAGTTTATTCGGTAAAAGATACGAATAAATTATTCCTAATGTAAACCTTATTTATTTCTCATGCAACCTTATGCAATAAAGTTAGAAACTGAATATGTAATTATGTAAATCTAAAAGAAAATAAATCGCAATCTATTATTTAAATTTTCTGTAACCGGTTGTTAATAGATAATTATAAATAAAAACTTTAATAAAAAAAAATTACTTACTTTCTTACGTAATCCACAAGTTTCTACTATATGTTTGAGCAGGTTCAATACTTTTCAAGAATATTAGTCTTGTCGGAGTCATTTTAATTTTCGAAAAAATAGTTATTTTTTCGATAGTTTCTACTATATTTAAAAAATGAAAATATAAACAATTAAATACATATTAATATTTACTTATGTTATTTTTTATCAATATGTTAAAAGAAAAAGTAGAATTGAATTAAACTTATTATTATACAAATATTGTCTTCTTATTTCAAAAAAAAATTTAGTTAGTTATCAAGGAACTAACTAAATTTTTTTTCGAAATAAGAAGACAATATTTGTATAATAATAAGTTTAATTTAATTCTACTTTTTCTTTTAACATATTGATAAAAGTTTAATTTAATTCTACTTTTTCTTTTAACATATTGATAAAAAATAACATAAGTAAATATTAATATGTATTTAATTGTTTATATTTTCATTTTTTTCAATTGAACACATGTGCAAAATTAATTTTCACGTATGTGCCATATTTACATAAGTATTCCATCCTTTCCATATGTAACAAATATATATTTTTATTAATAAAGTGCAAATTCTTATTTTCTGTTTCGTAAAAGAAGACATTATTCTTTCAACTTTGGTGCGAACCATAAATATCGCTGTAGATTTAAAATGAGTCATGGATGCAAAGCGAGAAGGAGAATGGTTAATAAAGCATTGCATGGACGAGGATACGTATATATATAGCTTCCTCGATACGCGCGAATTAGTTCTGATATCCATTCGCTGCATAACCGTTCGGATCACTCCGTGGTGCATATAGCATTAGAAAGTGTCACTACGTAAGAAAAATTTTGGGTCGGAAAATGCTTACTATAGTCCTTGCTTTTGCACTTATAACAACAAGCTACGTTACCGCAAAAATACGTGAGTAAAAAGAAATATGTGATCTTTGTCTACATTACAAACGCACAAGTCTTTCTTTATTATTCACAGAAGAATCGCAAACAACACTTACAGTGCAAATATCACGACCGAGAATGTATTAATAAAACATTATTTCTCAAGTTAGATTATTTCGTTGTGCAAAGAGCCTTTGCAATATTTGCTGTTACAGGCATTGCGATAATATTAATTATAAGGTATAATGCAATAGCAAGGCAATGCACAAGCTGCATGCCTGGCATTCGCCGGGTCGTGAACGTGCATTAGATAGCTAATAACATAAACGCGCATTGGAGGAAAAAAATGTTTATATACGAAAAGAAGTATTCCAGTCTTTGAGCAAAATTAATTAAAGTGAGGGGTGCAGCTATATATCAACTGACAAGAATTTTTCGTCGGACATTTCCGCTTGTGTTGCGTTTCATACGACACATATGCACATCTAGAAGAGAACGTCTTGTAAAGAATTTCTGTAACGCGGCAACATATTTCGTAGACTTGACTTGCTGTGCAGCCACTTGTAACAGATTCGTATATACTCTCAAAATGCAAATTATATTCTAATGCGAAAGTAACGCAGCAAAAATATTAAGTAAAAGTCCTGTGGCGACATTCAGGAATTTTTCTACTAATAATTATTTTGTTATTAAAATTTACAAAATTTATGCCAATAAGGAAAGGTTTAAAGGCCAAGAAACGAGAAAAATATTTTATAAAAGACTTAAAAATAAATAAATAAATTATCCTTTAATTCCAAATAAACGTTTTGTATTACACAGAGTCTTCGTCAGCTTATAAAATTAAACGATTTAAAACATTGAAATAAATAAAAATGCAAAACTTGTTCGCAGTTATAAATAAAATAAAGAAAAAAGTAGATTATAATACAAATTACAGAACAAAGAGGCTATATCAAAACTAGATACATGTATACATATAATGTATTTTTTTGGAAAACCACAACATAAAATATTAAAGTTGTGGTCATCGAATAAAATACGTCTAAAATGCGTCGTTCGGTAACGAGAGAGAGTTGAGTCTGAAAATAAAAATAGATTGGTGTTCAAAAGAATGTGTGTGGGTGATAAAAACCAGTCAAAATGTAGTATGATCATATTCATTTCTTTAAACTCCAATCCACTTCTTTTACTTTCAGACTCAACTTTTTCTCCGAATGACAGTGATGTATTTTATTCAATGACCAAATTTAATTTTATGTTGTAGACTTCCAAAAGAATGTATCATATACATGTGTCTAGTTTGATATGGCCTCTTTGTTCTGTAATTTGTATGATGGTTTAGTTTTTTTCTTTATTTTATTTATAACTCCGATTAAATTTTTTATTTTTATTTATTTCAATGTTTTAAATTATTTAATTTTATAAGCTGATGACAACTCGTGTGTAGTACAAAACGTTTATTTAATATTAAAAGATAGTTTATTTATTTATTTTTAAATCTTTTATAATTTTGCTTGTTTCTTGGCTTTTAAATCTTTTCATATTATTTTATGATACACAAACTTGACTTTTATCTATTATAAAATTTATGGATTATTATTTCACGTATGCTGTGATTTAATTAGTTTTACATTGCATTATATCTTTCAAGATTAATTAATGATATTAATATTGCTTATGATAATTTAATAATCATAAACTGTATCATAAAAATTGCGTATTTTTTCGAAGAAAGAAAATTTTTGCATTTTATCATTGCTCTATTTATCCTTTTTTATTGATAATTTTATTCAAGATTACAATTTAATAAAGATGAATAATATTATTTACAGCCTCCTACATTCACGTGTGCGGTAGAAGAGATCCAAAAATCGATCAATGCATCTGGAACAACATTGACAATATAAAAAGTAAAATCTGCGAAGGGATCCCGGATTTGGATGTTCCGCCCAGTAGTCCATTTGTTCTTGATAGACTAGTCATTTCGGACAACCCTAATTCCAAAATAGCTATCGACAATTCACAAGTATCGGGACTTTGCGACTTTGATATAAAATTTCTTCATGTAAATCTCGATAAACTCCATTTCGATGTCAATCTCAAATTCAAACGGATCCAATTGAATTCCACATATGATTTAGACATACGTCTACTGGTGCCTATCGTCTACAAGGGACCAGTTTATATTACCACCGGTACGTGAAATAATCGTACGATATTGCATTATAGTAAAAAAAGATTAAAAATGCTTGTTTCAACATAACGTTTTCAAATACGTAATTTTTTTTTATTGGAAAATATTAACTTTAGTTTTATTCTGAATTTTGTAGACAATGTAGAAGCTAAGGTAAACATGGACATGAGCACGGTAAACAAAAATAACAAAAGATACGTGTACATGTCGAAGATGAAGATAAATCTCGATATCAAAGGATACACTGCCGAATATGGGCTGCAGGCTGCGGAATTGGGTCGACTGAACCAAATCATTGATACTTTTCTAGGCAGCAATCAAGAAGAGGTTATTGCTGCCTTTAAACCGGCAATTGAAGAATCAGTTGTCAAACGGATTCTCTCGCTTTCCAACAGTATAGTTAAACACTTTACGTTCGACGAGCTTTTCCCAGACCGAGAATAAATGGCCTAATAAGTTCTTGAAATAATTGTCATATAATGATTATTTCGTCATTTGTCTCGTGATGCACTTAAAGAATATTTGGAATAAAATTGACCATATTTTTAATTAAAATTTTAAATGCTCTCTGTCTACTGATTTGTGATAATTATGAGGATACATGTCGCGACATTTGATATAACAATATTGATGTTATAAAATTATTAGAAAAGTACAAATGAGTAGGACATAAAGTTGTGACAATGAATTCTTTATATTATACTTATATCGTATAATACAATCTTTATATATTCTACATTTTCTTATTCTACATATGTTAATTTCTTGTATATGTACTGTGTTGTGAATCTCTTTTCTTATTTTATTTATAACTTCATCATTACTCACGTCAATAAGATAAATATGTCTGTGTACATTAAAAATACTAAAAAAAAAGGTTTATAGTAAACAATGCGTTACTTTAAGATAATATTATGCATAAATGCGTATTTAAGTGTATTTTGTAATAATGAAGAAACATTGTTTTAAATAATTAAATATTGTAATATATCAGTGTGATTGTTTTAATAAAAGAAATTTAAACAAAAAATATAAGTAATGTAAATCACTTATAAATCTTGATTACATTTACATTATGAATTTATTGTTACCTTTAAATGACTGCCTGCATGGTAAGTTGATCAGGTGAAATTAATTTATGTTTCGCAATGTTTGCAACTAATGGATAAATTTGAAATTCTAATTTGAATTGTAATTTGTCTGACGTGAAACTTTATATAACCAAGGAATCATAAACACTTATCTGCGTAAGTTCAATATTTGGTTTATTTATTTACATAATAAAATTATTACAAACACATTTATTAAATTAAATAGATCATTTAATAATCTTGTAATAGCAACAATTTTTTTTAAACAAGACCGACATATGTATACAACAAATAATAATTATTAAATCTTGTAATAAGTTACGAATTAAAAAAATATTGCAATACAATTTGTAATAATTATTTTATGTAAAAATCTCTTTTTTTCTATCTTTTTTTTCGCGCCGCGGCTATCGTTTTATCGCATCTGTTACGTGAAAACTAGATTGATAATTGACTTTTTTTCTCTTTTTGAACTTTGATGCGCGCGCTAATATGTAATGTGTGCATGTCTGATTGTATATATTTATGTGCATATGAGATTTTGAATATATGAATGCTCTTGTGGACGTATAATTATTGCTTTTTTGCTCTGCCTCAGAAATGGGTAAGCTTTGTAACAGCTGCAGTCTTGCTGATGCCCAACCATTTACGTGTGCTACATTATTGCTACATTTCTTTTAATTATTGTGTAACATTATGTGATGGAATTGCAGTAAAGATAAAAATAAAGAATTTGAAGAATGGACTGACTATTAGCGCAAGAAAATGCGTAATATTACGCGCGCGTGCGAGATAAGCTTGTGATTAACTTATAAAATATTGTACAGATCCTGAAAATCCATGAGTTATATCACAAAGAAATTATGATAAATTTGAGAAATTAAATACAGAAGAGGCAATAATGTTAAGAGGCATTATTATTTAACAGATATTAAGTTAAAAAACTTTATTCAACGATTCGTAACGCATTGAATTCGCAGGTATCGATGTACACTTGTATACACTGTTATTACAAGATTATAGTTACAAGGACATAATGCGTAATTGTAATGATTTTACAGATTACTAATTCCTTGTTAGTAAGTAAATTAAACTTGCTTTGCACAAAATGCTGTTTGCTGTGTGCATTGATAATCGATTTTTTTATCTTGATACTCGTTCCAAGCTTTCAACTGCGTCGAGTCAATAATGAAAGAATCGGAATTGAAAAAAAAAAAAATTTTTGCTATATAGTGCTGTATTGACAACTTTGTAGAGAAGTACTTGATTTTCGTCAATCAAGAATTTTCCATCTAATTCTAGGTGCTTTGTTAGTGACTTATACATTTTTTGTAATTAATAATAATTAATTACAAAATAATAATAATAATAATTTAATAATAATATAGTAATTAATTCAAAAATTGCAGATTCGAAAGGTTTTACCTGATAAAATTAACAATGTTAAAAATGTTTATTTGAACTTTTGACAAAATTCACAAGTATTTTTAAAAATATATTTCTTCGTTCTGTTTTAAAATTTTTTGAAATGTATTGTTACTCTTTTTAAGAGCTACAGTATTGCACAAGTATTCAGCTAATTAATTGTAACAGATATATCATAAATTATTAAAGTTTTCTATCAAAATCGATCAGAATTGAAATAATACCAAGATCGTTCCATGATCTCGATCTAATTCTTTCAACTTCTGTTTTCTATCAAAATTAAATTTCGGTTTAGTCGCGATTAGGCCGAGTTTACATTCGTTTTATAAAATTTCAACAAACTTAACAAGTTAAACGATGTGAATCTCAGTTGAGCAAAGAAGATTCAGCGGAAAGTGGTACTAAATTCTAATTCGTTCTATTGCTCATTTCGCAATAGAATCGTGAAATTTAATTTATACATTTTCCAGCCCGTCCGATTAATCTGGATCACCGCGTAGATCACTATGCGCCGGGGAACAGTTGGGAGAATGTGAACTGTTGAATGATATTGCCGGCGATATGCTGGAACGCGTCGGACAGCGCTTTTTCCACGATCGGCAAAAGCTCCTTCAAGAAGAGATCGAAATTGTTGTTGATAGCCGAATTGACGATGTCTCCGAGGGCTCGTTCGCCGCCAAACAGATTGTCCAGCTTCAGCGTACCGTTGCCCACTGAGACTTTCATCCTGAAGTCCATGATACGCAGCTTCTCATCGCCGTTCTCGTCAAGATATTTCGCAAGCTGTATTTTACATGCGCCTGGAAAGTTGACCGAGATTTTACAAGATGAATAAGTCGAATGTAAAATTATTACTGCAAGCAATGACGACATTTATCGCACATTGTTCGCAAAACGCAATTTATTACAATGACACATATATGCATTGTATACACAGAAAAAACGATTTCTTTGGATTTAATCAATTTTATTGTATTCAAACAAATTTGTTATTTGGAATGGCCCAAGCAAACCAATGTTTGAATCAATAAGTACGATTTGAATTTGAAACAATGTATATATTTTCGTCTTATATAAATTGCATAGAATAACGCATATTAAAATATTTTGCTATTTTCATATAAATAAATTATTTAGATCGGAAGAGCAC
>NW_012026846.1:641038-643840 GCF_000956235.1 Wasmannia auropunctata | reverse complement strand
AGCATTAAGATACAATAATAAACAAGAAAACAACGAGAAAAATTCACCAAACGCTCATGACATCTTATCAATTAATGTCCGTGCCAGTGTACAGTTTCCATTTATATAAATTAAATTATTAACTTGTAACATAGAAATTTCTCAAAGTGACGCAAGTGGAGATTTTCATTTTGTATATATATATATATATATATATATCTTAGCTAATCTTACAATTAGGCGACCTAAGATCGATACGAAGATTACGGGTTTCGTTGCTTTGTTGCAACTATTGTTACGATTGTATCTCCGCATGTGTGTTAACTTCGTAATCTCCTACGTTCGTAATGTAAGATTTTGAATATAAGAAACTCTTGCGACAAAATTTACAAGCAATAATTAAATTACACTTAATTGCTAGAAAATTGTATACTTGCAAAAGTTCTTAGTGTCATTGTCAAGATATCGCACAATGTAACACGTAAAATGCGAGGCGTCAATACGAGCGGTGTGCACTCCATGGATGGATATCTTGATGGATATCTACGCGATAGATTGTCATTGAATTAGTGAATCTCTCCTTCGCAGTTCCCACACGTGGGAAGTCATTACGATTACTGACAATTTCAATGCACGGCGTCGACCCTTTTTTATTGTTCACGTTATTACAACGCCATTGTAAGTTTCGTCTCTTTCTATTCCTTTCTCAGCGCTCGACATATTGTTTAACAGGTGCCTTTTTTTTATTTCAAAATTTCGCATGCTAGCGATACAAAGTAGCGAGAAATCGCCTGCGATTATCGCTTCCGTTCGGTTTTCTGGTCCTTAAAGGATTATTTATCTTTTTTCCTTTCTTGCAATCTTTAAAGAACAGGCACATTTATTGTCGACGCTTTATGGACGCACTTCGAGCGTTCGTGTCACGGCCGTCTACGCGCGGAATACAAACGACATAGCGTCCGTTCCTCAATTGCACATCATAAATTGCATACTTTTCTTTAAATTATGCGTTTTTGTTCGAATCAATCCATTCATCTCATTATTCTGTGCGTAAAAGTATTGAAGTCATCGAAAATAAATATTTCACGAAAAAAATTTCATATCCCATGTCAAAATGTATTAGAAAAAATAAAAAATATATCGTAAGCAGTTTCTTTATTTTTCTACTCCTAATATAGTATAACCAGAAGAACATTATATTTAAAAAAATCATATATTTTTATATTCAGGAAAATATTGATAACGTTAACTCCTTTTAAAAGCCGCACTCTACAAAAAGTTTATAGTCTACTTGTGTGCCATTCTACTTTTTTAATTGCAAAACTTTTATTTTTTTTTTAAATAATCACATCTGCTATAAATCTATATTCTTCTAAAGAGTTTTGTATTTAGAATATTGATGTTTGTTTACGTATGTCATATAGACATTTGTAACAATATATATGTACTTTGTTCAATATTGCCAGACAGCATGTCACAAGTCAACGACAGTAAAAACATCATATGTGTGTGTGTGTATGTGTGTGTGCTCAATCATTTCTTTATAATCTTATATAATCTGGCTGGATTGATCGTCAAGCAGACACAGTGTGATTGTATCAATTTAAAATTCCGCGTGGTCTGCGGTCTAAAATTTTATCCAAAATGATGTCATTAACCGAATACCCACTCACAAGGTTACTCATCACATAATCGTGGCAGGATTCTGCGTATTCGTTTATAAAAATAGAAATACGGTAGGCATATATCGGAAGCGTTTTATAAGATGTCAGCAATTTGAATCTTATTATATCATCATGCTGTTATTGTAGAAATCGGTTCATCTAGGAAGTGAGAGAGATGAATTATGTTTTATTTAACAAATTGAATTAAGTTTACACTATTAAATCTATAGCGTTAAATTTTACCTTATTTAAGTCATCACTGCACCTACTTAATAAATAGTTATTTTTAACTAAAACAATGAATTTAAATAATTCAAAACAGTTCAAATTTAACTCAAATTTAAATTCCATTGTTTTATTTAAAAATAACTATATATTAAGTAACAGCAGTGGCGACTTAAATAGAGTTAAATTTGATACTATAGATTTAACAGTGTAGTTATCGATATGTCTGGTGATAAAAATTGCGAAAAAAATTATATCGTTTAAGAATGTCAAGTTCAATTTCACGTTAGCAAATAATCGACAATAAAGAAAAAAAAGTATTATTTTCAATTATGCAAAAATATTCTACAGGTGTTACTGTTGCAGTTAATCCAGATATCGCGCGGATTCGCATCTTCTAAAGCTGATCTTTGCAAGTTTTTCAGTTTATTACGCTGTGTGCACTTTCTTTGTACTTACTTTGCTTTTTTGGCTTCAAAATTGCTGGCACCGTATGCATCGATATCGGCTGCCTCTACTCGTATACTGCTCGTCGGAGTAAAGGTTAATTTTTTTAGCTTAAGAGGTTCCAACGACGGAATATTGTACTCCGGTACGCCACTCTTAAGGTACGGCTTCAAATACTCTATGCTCTCGCTGACACATGTCTCGTAACGCGGATCGCGCGTTTGGCAAATATGCAGGAACTCGGCTGCAAACATATTGGAAGCAGTCAGATCGATACAAGTAAATTGAAAACATAATAAACATAATCACATTTGTTGTAAATCTATATTCTTGATTTCTATTTATAATTTAATTTCTATTTATAAGTATAAAAAGATCTAATTTTTATGTAGGGGAGAGTTGCCGAATACGTACCACTTAAAATATTTTTGGTTATATTTTATATTTGATACTATTTAGAATGCAAACAAACGTTGGAAATTGTAGC
>NW_012026846.1:640438-640854 GCF_000956235.1 Wasmannia auropunctata | reverse complement strand
AAAATTCAAGTTTGAAGAAATAAGAAAAATTGTTCATATATAATTATATATGTATATTTTTATTACTTATATATGATTATATATGGTTATATAACAATTTTTCTCATTTCTTCAAGCTCTATTTTTTGTAAAAGAAACCAATGTAAAAATTATTCTTTTAATTATTTTTTATGTTTCCTTATTATTATCAATTTTGTATTAAAGAATTTTGCAAAGGAAAGAAACATATATGGACATATTTTGCATATAATTATGTATAATTATATATGGAACTTTTTTCTATCTTTAGCCGATTGTTAAATAATGGGTTTTAAACAATTGCAATAGTTTAGACCGATTTCTGAGTCCTAATTAACAATTGCTGCATAGATAGATCTTAGATATCATCGTTAACTTGTTAAATATCGTGTTATAAA
>NW_012026846.1:619299-640388 GCF_000956235.1 Wasmannia auropunctata | reverse complement strand
AACCTGTTTATTTTTTGTCTGTCTCACACATTTCTTTTACTTCATATTTTTGTAACTATATGTTGCTTCTATTAAGTGGAACTATAAAATATTGAAGAGGTACGCTTTATGAGACCGGTACGCATTCGGCAACTTTCCCCTAATTATTCTTTTACTAATGCATTTATACGATCTCTGAACAAGAACGCGTATTAAATATTTATTATTTGCTATTCAAATACATTTACATTAATGTAAATTTGATTAATTTATAAAAAAGCGTATGTTAATTTAAAAGTTAAGTTTTGCTCTTTATGCAATTTTATATTTACAGGCATTCAGCAAAATTGATTATAATATTTATATATAAAATAAGATTAGAAATTCATACACTCGAATGTATAAAATTTAATAATGCATGTGAGTCTTTAATGTACATAAAGCCTCTACAAATGTTTCTTGTGCAAACAGTTCTTTTTTTTGGTCAAAGTTATATATTATTAAAGAAAGAATAAAAGATTTGTCCTTTCTAATTTTCTTGCAGCATTGAGTTCGTTGAAGAAATAAACGCATGTGTACTTACATATCTGTACATTTAAAAAGAATAAGTATACTTTTTATGTATTTAAAATATTAAATTTAAAAAACTAAAAAAAATTCAATATAAATTTAGACTTAAATCTAATGATATAAATCTATAAATGTGAAAGAAGTCAATATAAGTCGACACAGGCTGTAAGTGTGTTTCAAATAGAATAATATATTTGATCAAATTGATACAAACGTTTGCGCTTTAATTTATATCGATTTGATCGAATATATTCTATTTAAAATATCCTGTGTCTGCTTATATTGGCTTCTTTTACATTTATATAAAAAGATTAAACTAAAAAAATTTTAAAAAAGATCGAATAAATAAAAAATTTTTTTTTCAATAAATTATAAATTAAATAAAATTCCTAAAACCTATTATGAATTACGGATTTAATTTGAATGTACATTTGTATGTGTGTATGTTTTATAATTTTTCCAATGTTTTTTTATACCGTACACGCAAAATTATAAATAGAATTCTATTTGTATTTTTCTATAATGAATTCCAATGAAAATTATATAATATAGACTGTCTCAAGTGATCTTAACGACAATAATAGCTTAAGTGTTAGTGCAGACACAAGTACATTTTAAATTGCAAATCTATTTAAAGATTTTAATTGTGATACTATGATAATAGATATTAATGGCTTTAAGTATTTAATTATTTGATAGCATCTTTGCATAATAATGTAATAGCACAGTAACGCGAATCAACATAATTATTCCACATGATGGAATAATTTTACACTTATATTTATTTTTGGCAAGCATAATGTAAATAAAATAAAACTATTTAAAAAAAATTTTTTTTCTTTGATATTTTCAATTGTTAGTTATTTGGAAGGCCGATGTTAAAAACGTCGAAGTGCTTAATAATACGGTGCTTGATAACACCGTATTATTTTGAGGGACCTTTATTATCCATATTGCCTTACTTACGTATATTTCGTGCAGCTATCATACTAGTCGTCGCCACGGCCAACAGGATCGTGATGGACATTGCCTTCGCTGACGCCATTCTTCACAGAAACGGAAACTGGGCAGACAGGAAGCTCAACGAAATTGCCTTCCGGCAATCGATGCCTGGGTGCGAGATTCGACGACGAGATTGCTGGACCGAGGACCCACGACGGCAGGTGGTCCAAGGATGATGGTCGGGCTGGAAGTGTGTGATTCGGATGGCAATCCGAACGTCTTATAACAGTGACCATCCCTCCCTCTCCGCATGCCGCCCGTCTCAAACAAAACGAAAGCCATTATTGTTACTTACATGATATCTGCCTTCATGAATTCACGGAGAGGAAAAAAATGCACGTGCCGATCGTGAGAACAAACACGTGGATGATCTTGCCTCGTGGACACACATGCATATTATCCAGGCAATGACGGCCTAGCATATACATTTTTGTAAAATGATACCACGCGGATATTGCCTCGATTTCGTATCTCATGGACTTCTATTGGAAAGTTAAAAGGAAACGACAAGGTTGTAACATCTCGATCGAGTATGAACCAGAAAAGGTATTATACATGAGAATTGGCGGCGCAGATCGTCATCAAAATCAATCAAATCTGTCTGTTTATTTCTATGTAGCGAAGTACATATTGTTTTATCGGAAACAGAATATATCGTAGAGTTTTCTTTTATAGAAATAATTTTTATTTAATTACGTGGCGGTAATTGTCTAATAGCGTGATCCTACAAAGAAATTTCTAGCAGTAGACTGCTGTAAGAGAAATGATCTGATTTTAAGGTTTTTGTCACGATAAATTGGTAAATTTCGAAATATCGAGGCAGACAGTGATTTCATCATTTTATTCGATTATCATACAAAAGTGGTGTTGCGTATCAAACAGGACGCTTTGCGCATTTTAGAATACGCGATTGCAGACAGAATGGAGGTTATTTGTGTGCGTGATTCTCCCTTTTTAATATAATAAATTTTGTAGTAGATTTTCAGAGCAAGTAAAAAATAACTTTAATGCTCTTTAAAATTCTTTTTACTGACACTTTAATTTAAGGGTTGAATTCGCTCTTTCCAATTGTGCCCAATACTTTATCGTAAATTGTCAGAAAGAAAAAAGAAACATTTTAATTAGATTGTCAAAATATTTATAATTACGTAATTAATTTATTGCATTATCAAAGAAATGAGTATGTTTTCTCATTAATTAGATATAGATAATAATTTTTAAATAATTGACAAATTTTTAGAAACTATGTTATTCCTGTAACATATATATCTTGAAATTTGCATTTTGTATAATTTAATATATCTCTTTTATATTTATTCTATTTTTATATATTTTTGGTATAAAAATTAAATTTTTTTTAACAATCGCGTGTGATGTAAAGAAATGTGATTGCTTAAAACGTACCCACGCCCACGATTGTAGTTCTTCTGGTTATAGTTTCTTTTTCTCTGTAAAAAAAATATCTTTTAAGTGATCAACTAAATAATAAAAGATGAATGTTTTAAGATGTCCGCACACATTACGCAACGTACAGACAAAAGGCATTGCTATTTGACCATTAATGTGATTATACACGTGTATATAGAGGTATACATAGTAGAAGAATGCATAATGAGTTTCACGAATTGATGGAAATATACGCGTAAAAGGTATAGATTTTCATGGTTTTTCCTAAAGTTAAAAGAATATGTAAATTTTAATGCGCGAGAATCAAAGTTCATACATCATAGTCATAACGTAAAGTGAAGCCATATAATATTAAATCGTTGCAAGTAAAATCAGGGACCCGGATCGAAAGAAAATTTCAGTCCGGTTACAGTTACAGTCCGAGACTATACCCAATTTTCGGTTTCGGTTTCAGTTTCGATTTCAGTTCTTTTGCCGATATCGGTGACCGTAACCGTTTGGATTTCGGTATTTCTCGGTTACGGTTATGGTTACGGTTACATATAATTATTTATTGTAAAATTTATAAAAGATAAGTATTATGTATAAAATAAAAGTAATACAAATATAAGTTGTATATTATAAAAAATTGGTCTCTATTAAACAAAATCTTTGTTGATAAAAATTCGGTTTAGCTTTAATCAATAGTTGATTCTCCAGAATTGTTTCATCGATGTTCATTCTTAGCGGGAATAGCACGAATTTTAATCTTGAGAACAGTTCGACACTCACTTGCGTGACTGGTACCGTTAGAACAACTATCGCTATAATTAATTTGTACAACTCTGGATGAGTCATATTTTTTCTTGTCAGAATTCCAAGATTATTAATTTTTCTTGAGATTTTCTTCTGCTTTCAGTTGTAGCTTTCTAATAAGATTTCAATTCGGACATAAAGCAGGGATATTCCATAAATATAGTAAAAATTATAGATCGAGCGAGGCGTTAAATTTGATTAGGAAAAAAGATGGAAATATAGCTATCGTGTATCTTTTTTCGAACAGAAAACCAAACCGAAAAAGGAACTAAAAATCGGAAAAAAAATTTTTGGTCCGATTATAGATCCAGTCCATTAATCTGCACAATATTTCGGTCCGGTTTTCGGTTCTGACTAAAATAACGGTTTTGATCCGGTCCAGATCTCTGAGTAAAATGCAAAATAAATGTAAAACGTTTTTATAAGATAAATATCTTCTGACAAAACATTTTTATAAGGTAAATATCTTCTAACAAAAAATTATTTGATTAAATAATTCTACTTCTAATATTGTAAAATTTCTTTACGGAGTTAATAAAATATAAATATAAACAAAACATATGCACGTATAATTAAAATGATAAAAATACAATTTTTGTGAACATAAAGAATATTACAAAATGCTTTGAATTTTGTAATATTCTTGATGAATTTATATAAAATAACATATACGATTGAATTATTTGTAATCATTTTCTAACACATTTCAACACGTACGATTTCAAAACCCTGATTTCTGCAAATTGATTCCAGATGTTGAGACGCAATAAATTGCGTCTTACAAGAGAGAGTGTAACTTCCTGACATGCGAGAATGATTGTTTACAGACGAGAGTAGCCGAGCTGGCTAGCTTAGCAAAAACGTCATAATTGATAGTCATCAAATCAAAAAAGTCATTGAAGTTATCAGAGCTGTGACATAATGCTCGCATTATGCCGATTCAACGCCCTTCATACGTTGACAGATTGACATCCAATTAAAAAAGCGATTATTATTATTTATGCACGTTATAAATATTTCGATAGATTATTTTATTTTTAAAAGTTTGATAATATTTTATTTTTTTATTTTTTTATATAACGTTTTATCCAAATACTTTAAAATTATAATCCTTTCTATAAACGCGCGTTTGTCATTCTCTACATAAATCAGATTTCTTTTTACGTGACATGATATTTTTCCATTTCTGGAAATATATCTTCGTTTGAAATATGTCAGACATGTGCTTTCGCAATTTCAACGCACATCGTGATTAGAAAATCAGCGGAAAATTTAATATCCGTGGAGTCTCACAAATAGATTCCAGACGTCATATGACTCAGAGCTCTCTTATAATTTTTTTTACAGTTCAAGCCGAACAGTACAATATTTTCTCAAACAAAAACATTTTTATTATGTACATTTCAAAAAATTATTTCTAGCAGTAGCTATCAGTTATCACGCAGAAAATCACGTGCATAAAGCACAATCGTAATTTCCTGCTTCCACTGACCTAATAATTTCGGCACAGCACATATATGGCAATACCAGTGATTGGGCGTACCGCCCGCCAATCAGCAAAATAAATCTAGATACCGGGTTCCTCATGTCAGCGAGCGTCAATTACTGATATTACGATTCCAGTTTGATAATAGGGAAGACGTAACGTTGACATAGGAGTGCATTTAAGTACGTAGTGAGCAAGGTGGCTTCGACCTCGCGCGCCGAGACGCGCGCTCCGTGATAATCGGTTTCCTGTGAGAGAACGCAAATACAGTAATTGTATCTATTGTGGACACACGTTTTACGGAATGTTAATGTTATTTACTGGATATTAGAGCCGGAATAAAGTTCGCGATTGTCGCCCACTTTGCAAAGATTGTCGTCGCCGATAATTTCGCTGGTGATTAAAAAATAAAAATCTTTCCGCGCAAATGTGCAAGAAGTTAAGCTATATCTCTACGTTAATGTGTCTATTTACGCAAGATAAGAATATTATGCAATGGATTAATATGGATTAATTATTTCAAAATACGTAATAATTTTTTGTATTCAGAAAATAATACTATAATTTTTACTAATATCCTTAAAATGATACTGCATAATGTTATAATTCTAATCAGCTCGCGATCTTTGATACAAATGTCTAAGCGTACAATTTTTTGTTAGAAGAAATAATAATTCCTAATAACTAGACTTATTGCATTTATTACTCGACACAAGGATACCGTATTTAGATTTTCTAGAAAAAAAACACGATTTAATTTGAAGAGATATAACTGATTGTGTTATGTATAAAACTTTTTTTGCAACTCAGAATTAATATTTTGCTTCTATTATTTTCTCATTTGAAATTTTAAACAGGTTCTTTCTTAATCCTTAATTCTATTGATATTTAAAACAATTACTGTTGCACACAGACTTTTGTAGAAAATAATTATATCAATTCTCAAACGCAACAAATATTGACATTGAGAAGTTCCGTGAGATATCAGATACTAATTACATCATCGCGATTTCTACATAAAGCGATAATGAATAAATAAAATGTATACATGATTTCTCTAATTAGAAACACGATCTTTTTTCGTTTTTTATTAAAACAAATTATTCGATATCCATTTATATATGACTCGCCTTTTGAAATATGACTCGCGCGCACAATATGATAATTCACTTCGATAATTACACTTTATTGTCAGATACCATTTATTTTCCAGTTACCATTTATTCTGTTATCTCGAGATTTTTAAAGTTTCATAGTGTTGACGCTCATTTGTCATATTATTCTCACATGTCAGTGTGGCAAACAGTTATACGTATGAAATTTAAATAACGCAACTTTGCAAAATAAAACGAGAATACGTATTGCCAGATTGCGCGTTTTTATTTATCCAATATTTATCCCGCGAATTACAGCGGATTTTTTGGAAAGAACTCTGAGAAAATATCGTAAATTATGTTGTAAATGATTGTTCTGAGAACGCATAATCTACATATATGTGCATTGAAACAGTTTCTAAATAATTAAAATCTATCTATAATGTTATAAAATAGAACTTTGTAACGAAGGAGTAAAACTTAGCAAAATTAAACTCTATTAATTTATTTTAAAAGGGAGATCGAAAAACAATTGGCTAAACAGACAATTCTTTTAATAAATATACCAACTCTTATTTAATACTGAAAGAAGAGAATGAATACTATCCATTATGTACATATAAAACTCACATTTTTATTAATCATATATATATTTTTTTAGCAAGTTATGTACTATCTAATTCTTAATAAATATATAAATGTATGTCTGAATAATAATACATTTCAATTTAATGTAAACATGTTATATGCTGTTTATATGTTGTATTTGAAATGCTTCAAATGATTAATCGTTAGCTTCTTCACTAACGAAATGAAGATGAAATAAATAATGTATTATCCTGAATAGTAAAAACAAGAAGAGTTTCTGCAAATTATTTGCAATCCATCCTAAATTATATAAGTCTGTGTACATAACTGTATTTGTTATTGATTTGCAGTCCTAGAGTTCCTAAAATCCAAAATCCTTCAATTTTTTCCACGAACATCTTCACAATTATGCTTCGAATAACACTTTTACATAGGAAATAACAAAATTCAATATTTTCAACGAAAATTCGCTTGGATTTTGACGAGTTCTTTTACAAAATACCCTGTATATGCAGTGTAATTGTTTAATCTCTGCAAATGCAGATTGCTCTTTGGGCAATTCATGTGCAAGATTAGAAAAATCATTGATCATTACGTGCAAACTTTTTCTCGACGCTTGGAAATACCAGTTATAAGTCATCGTTATTTATGTCATCCGTGATTTCCATTGTAAATTCTGTACCTTCATTGTATCTCGAAGATGACATTCGTAAAATAAGAGCTCTTTGTCTTTCGCGTCAAGCCTCGCGCTCACGGTACAAAGGTGCACCAATAACGCGTTAATACTTGAGTTTTGTTCTCTCAATTCTCTACAATCAAACGATTGTTTAATCCGCGATCCAGGCGTCGTATGGCACCTGAGCAAAAAGTTTCTCCACAAAAGTCGTCATCACTTGTACCAACTTCCTCCTTAGATCTGGTTTCATTTCCTTTAGTAACTCTTGACTGTTGGTATTGATGAAAAGATTGAGCGCCGCCACTGAAACAAAAGTAATATTAGAATATGTATGTAATTCAAGATTAAACAAGTTTTTAATGTCAAATTTTAAATGAATTAACGAAAAATATCAATTCTATGGCGTTTACTTAGAGACTTATTTGCTCTTTCATTTAAATTTAGCTCATATTAATTTTTTAACTTTTTAACAATTTTTTATTAATTTCCTTATTTATCCAAATGTATATATATTTAAATGCGTTAATATGCTCATTAAAAATATATTTTCTATTTTATTGTCGTAATATTATTACACTGTTAGGATTATAAAGATTTTTTATTCCTTTTGATATGCATACACAATCAAGAAACAATCTGAGTTATTACAGAGAAAAGTTATTACAGAAATT
Organism: Wasmannia auropunctata; assembly: GCF_000956235.1. Classification (NCBI taxonomy): domain Eukaryota; kingdom Metazoa; phylum Arthropoda; class Insecta; order Hymenoptera; family Formicidae; genus Wasmannia; species Wasmannia auropunctata. The sequence goes on along the minus strand of NW_012026846.1, from coordinate 632,120 downwards.
AGGACTTACGCAGTATGCTGTTAGTGTCGCGCACGTTTTCGACTCCCATTTTGATATTCTGTACGCTGAAGTCCATTTTCAGTTGCATCAATCTGAGGTAACGACGCCCCTCATACAAAAATGGTCTTGCTCTGATAAAGACCTTGGCCCTGACACCCTCTAGAAAAAAAAACGAAAAGTTTTGAATATAAAATCATAATGAATAAAAAAGAGATATCTTTGAAAGAATTGTAATAAATTTGCATAAATTATGCTGTCGGCGTACTTCATTTTCATAACGACCGTTATTAATAATAAACTATGTAAACAAATTAAACTATTTCGAAAAATAATTTTTAACCTTAATTTTTCATTTTTCATTAAGTTGATTATAGTTAGGATTATAATTGTACATAAATGTTCTAAATAAATGTTTAAATGTACACTTTAGTATACATTTTGATTAAATGTAATAATAACAAGATTGTTTAACTGCTATGATTATATCGTAAAAATGTTTAAATAAAATTATGGCTCAGAATTATGTATGTAATCGTGATATGAAAGATGTAAATAAAATTTATGCATCAGATTGTCCTTTAAGAAGGCGCGAATGCAATGACATTCGAAAGAGAATGTATATCCTTCACGATTCCTCTCTCAAAAATATTTCTCTTTCGACAAGAGAATAAATTGTGTTGCCATTTGCAAGGGGCTTTATATAGCAATTGATACAGCAGAGATTCTCATGTAAAACCAATGTAGAAACAAATGTTAAGCTGTTAATAAATAACATATTCTACACTTCCGTAATTTATAATAAATTTATATATTTTTGAAATGAGGTCTTAAAATGCAATTAATTTTTAATCGTCGATTTTATGCACTGATGCTTCATAATATTTTTAATTAATTATGCTTTTGGAATAATATAGTGCTTCAAATATACACATTGAAAATTGCTCGGATATGTACACGATTCACCATTATTTTCGAGTACAACTGTTTGACAGTAGCAGAATAGCATTTAACATGGCAAGTGAAGTTTGTTGACAATAAATATACACTGCGTAAAGTGAAAGTTACTGCTGTCACGACATACTTGCACCGAGTTACCATTTCACTCGGTCGAAGATTCAGCGGAAAAACATTACGTACTTTTTACAGTGCTTTCTTCATTCTCACGGGATGCAGTAATCAATATCTTGAAACAACAGTTGGTACGGTAATAGGTAGATTATACATATATGCTACCGAGTAACAAAACTAATTGGTTACATTTTTCAGCGGGCTTACCGTATTCGCCCCAATAATCGCCGGCGCCGCTGGCTTGCACCAAGATCAAAGTGCCGCTAGACCGATACCTCGCGGCCGCTCTAATTCTGGGTATGCTAAAGGCCAGTTGCAATTGCACCTCGTCGTCGGTCATTCTCGTTCTTAGGCCGGTTATTCGCAGAGCAGAGACTCCTCTGGCGGTAATGTTTTTAAATTGCGCCCTGTAACCGTCCGGGCCGCCTCCGAGCGCGATATGCAACTCGTCCAGGATAATTGGTTCTACTTCTGGATAACCCAGTTGTGGTAGACCTGCAATTGCAACATAGTTAGAAACGTTGTAATACGTGGCCTCTATCACAAACTACATAAATTCTCTTAGTGCAACGAAGTTTTGATTTCTTGGAAACTAAGTTTCTTTGGAAATTTTTATTTTTCAAGAATTTGTCTGACGCACACATACAAATACACACGTAACACTTGCATAACTTGTGATTAAATTCGATTTAATAGCGTAATGACGTTATTAAATCTGATTCTGTTTGAATTTGAGGATTAGATAGCAATATCACACGATTTTACTACTTATTAATCGGTAGTCTGTTTAAACAAATTTATGAAACCCAAAAATAACTTCAGTACTTTTCCAGCCGCTGGCACGCTTGAAGAAAGCTATTGCTCCAGGAGTGCCGAAGTATCGTACAATACAAGTGGAATGTAGGACACTGGGTGACCATTCGAATACACCGTTATAACGTACGCTGTGATCGTTAACAAAACCACGTGGTTACGGAACCGGTTTATCTCAGACTTTCAACTTTCAGTTTATTTACAAATGATATGAGGTACTATTATATATTTATTCGTTTTTTATTAAAAAAAAAGAAGCGTGTCTTTATTGTATGTCAAAAACTTAAAATTTTCGGGACATGAAACAAGACACACTAATACACTACAATTATAACGTACTATTCAAATTTACTATTTTTATATTAATTATTATGCCACAAGAATATTATGAGTTAATAATTTTGAATACTCGCTTATTATACTTATTTTATATAGGTTTATATTTCATTTAGGTTTACACAAAAAATTTCTTAATCTTAGTCAGAAGTATATAGAAAGACTTATTATAGCTAAAAGAATAACATATTTTTTTAGTTAATAAAAATTAAGAAATACTTGTTATTCTCGTATATTTTTAATTCTTAACATAATTTCTCTGATTTTTTTCTTACTTAATGGAAAATCAGAAGTATTAATTGTACATATGTATTTGTTTTGAGTAATAAATAGTAAAAAAAATTGTTCAATTTATATCTTTATATTACAATATTATGACTTTTCAAATATTACTATATTTTATTAAACATTCAACGTGATAACAATAGCTGGTTTGCAAAAATTATTAACATTCCCGACTGCGCGAAGTGAAGAAGTTAACAACAGAGAAATGCTCAAGCAATATCTCGACGAACCGCAAATTCCTATATCATCTGCTGAGACTTCACTTGACACAGCAAGAAACGGCAGCCTAAACTGTACTTCAACTCTCTCAAGGTTCTTCGAGATATACCGTTTATTAATTACAACGAACACAAATATCATTAAGCCGAAATAAAATCAACAATAAAATTTTAATTCTGTTATACAGTTTTAATACATATATTTCAAATCTCATTTTTATTTAGATTAAGTAAAATTTTTTAACATATGGGATATATGATCAAAAATTGGTCATTTTAGAAATGGATATCCACTCATGATACGATAACATATGTTTTATCCCATAAAGTTAAATAAAAAATAGAAAACTTTGAGGTTGATATATGTTATAGATACATGTATATAAATAACTTTAAATTTTCGACTTCTCACCTTGACGGAAACGCTCGACGAGGGTATTGGCCGTTCTGGCGAGGCATCCTTCAAGTCTTGGATCGCTTCTGGAACAGGGCTCTAAAAATTCTAGGCCTCTGTATCTTCCGATAGCCTGGACGCCGATCAGCAGTGAGCACGCGTAGCACAGTAGTACAGCATTCCTCATCTCTGACAGCTTGCTCTTATTTCTATCCTTTCTTCGTTACGATCGACTGGTAGTGCCTATCGATTTACTCAGCGGAACGATCAGGTTTCTCGACGAGAAATGATCAACTGGCAGGGATGCGCCTGGCCTTATAGGCCACCTTGACATTGCCCCCGCTATGCCGGCTCCGAGGACGAAGAAGAAGAAGAAGAAGAAGAAGAAGAGGAATCGAATCTTAAGCGAGGCATCGAGTCAGTGCAAACACTCTTTGATGTCTTTCTAACTCGTACAATGTACAGGTGCAAAAACAAATTGCATAATAATAAGAATGCGGGTGTCATATACAGAATGTTACAGTTTTTAAATTATAAATGTTTAAGATTATGACAGAGAAAAAAATATCTTTTCACAAAAAAATATTTTATACATTTCTTATTATTTCATTAACGTCATCCCTGGATTTTTAATTAAATCATAATTTATATTTATCATTTAAATAAATTTTGATTAAATTGGTTTTTTAATAGCGTAGGACAACAAAGTCATGTCATTGCCATTATAGATTTCGCCAACTTTCCTAGGCGAAAGAAGCAAAAAGGCGAAAGAAGCAGCGTGAATTTCATGGGAGGTTCTTCGTAACTTTTACCAACGTTAATTTCAAATTAACCGCAGTAAACTATGTATTGTAGAATTCCTCTAATGTACCCTCCCTCCTCCCCCTCCCCCAGATGCCGATGTAGGAGACGAAGAAACCATTGATTAATTTATGCGCTTACTTTCTCAATAATTGCCAGCGTTTGTTTATAATTTTCTTCTTTTATCTAGAAATTTTTAAGTGGATACGCGCTTAATGATTGGAAAGAGCATGGAAAAGGCGATTTTCTCCGCTTCTGATATTTAGCAAATCGGAATAAGGGGCCAAGTACATCGCGTGCATTAAATAATCGCAATAGATGGAATGTGAACTATCGATGCAACTGAATGGTCTATTAAATTGCGCAATTTTAATTATGTAAACGCATCGCCTGAATTTAAAAGTGTCGAATAACAGTGTTGAATGTAAGACCGTCTAGACCGCGATATCGATAATCGCCGATAAAAATGGGTAATGAGTATGGGAGAAAGAAAGCGTTCGATAGACGTCAGAGTGGACGTCATGGAACAGCCGAAAGGGGAGTAGGAGAATGTTAAGCACCGTTAATCGCCTTGGTCACGTATGTTTTAAGTCACGTTTCCGACGTGCTCACGCACATGTTCGCGGAAAATCGTCGCCGATCGTCGCTCGCACTTCCTGCCTTTAAACGTGAGGGAAAAACGAAATCGAAGGGTTGACCTGCAGGCTAACCCCGGGAAGGCGAATCTCGCGGCAAGTAGTGTGACTTACAAACCTTGCGCGTTTTTTTATTTTAATTTTTCACGAGGTTCTATAAAACTTCTAAGAATCCTAGATTCCTACTCATTTATACTCATTTATTCAAGTAATAATACAAATGATATGCGGCAAACTGGTTCCGACAAAATGAGCTCGCATTAAGGTGGTTTTACCACGTCAACTTGATAGTGTGACGTTGTCACATAAACGTCACACAATCGCATATATACAGTCTATGCGAAATGTTTTTATTGAATTATTAGTCATATAGAGGGACTAACTTTTGATTGGTACTTGCGCGATAAAACCACCTTAAAAAATTTGCAGTCGATTACTTTTTTATTGGCAACGCATATCGCATCTTTTTTTAACGAATACCACGAATCTGACTTTAAGTTAAGATCTGTATTTATTAAAATCAGAGTTGAACGAAAATAATATATATGACTTATGTAAATTTGACTTGCCCTCTGATCAAAATTAATAATATCTAACAATGATCAACATAAATCGATGTCTCTCGGTTCAATGTCTCGAGACGATGTTTTCACGTATAACTTTTAGTTAAAGACTATTTGTTGCACTCCATTGTTGTTACATTTCTGTAAGTCTATTATAATACAAAATATATAGTTTTTTAAATCTGACAATATATGTATACATATATATGTATATTTTAACTTACGCAATTACGTTTTGTTTTTCTTATGTCAGATCAAATTATCACTTTCTAAACAATGATTACATTGAAAATAATTTCAAGGCTTCTTTCAGAAATAAACGCTTTTTCCAGATTTATTAAAAAATCTGTTGGTACGATAAATGGAGGTAGAAAAGGAAGAGTATTTAAAATCTGACGATATATACACATATATGTATATTTTAAATTTTAACTCACGCAATTACGTTTTGTTTCTTATGCCAGATTAAATTAGCACTTTCTAAACAATGATTGCATTGAAAATGATTTCAAGGCTTCTTACAGAAACAAACTTTTTCCAGACTTATTTTAAGATCTGTTGGTTGATAAATGAGTAGAAAAGGAAGGTCATTGCACACCTGGGTTAAGATTCCACACAGTGAGTCTGTACATTTGTTCATGGGAAAGATGCAACGTGCACGCACGCACGTACGCATCTGTCTTCAACGAATACCGTGAATCTGACTTTAAGAGAAGATCAGTATTTATTAAAATGATCAGAGTTGAACGACACGAAAATGATATATGACTTATGTAAACTTGACTCGCCCGCTGATCAAAATTAACATTATCTAACAATGCTCAATAAATTGATGTCTCTCGGTTCATTGCCTCGCAACGATGTTTCCATGTGTTCTGCAAGAATGTAAGTTCGAAGACAGTTCGAAGACCGCAGTGTCTTCAAGGCGAGCAGCTATTGATGCGAAAAGAAACTCATTCTGTCTTGCCATTAAAACACTTGGCATTCCTCATAGCACTTGTCGGAAGATGTAATCATACATATATGAGCTGTAATGTATATGGTAGTTTATAAAGATACAAAATATAATATAAATTAAATTAATAAGATAGGTATTAATTCACAAAAGATGAATTACTCGGAATTAACATAAAATATTTAATACAAAAGGTGTGTAGATTGTAAAAAAGAATATATTTATATACTTAACATAGCATGACACATGTGTATCTTATATGCTAATTTACACACAATTCATACACTATATGAAAATTATTACGTAAATGTAACAAGAGTCGTATAAAATTTTTTCTGAATAAATTTCGTTCTCTTGTACTGTTGTTTAACGAACAGATTACTTACAGTAATATATTACTGGCAGATACACTTCTTACTTATTTACTAATTAAGATATTTATTTTGTCGATTTCAATCTCAGCATATCTTGTTATAATTATTTTAATTTATCAACGGCTTTGATTTAAAAATCTGCTCGAAGGGAAAATCATAGAAAGCGTCATTAAAGATTTCTGTAAAAGCGGTCGAAACGAGTTCGTTAATCAGACCTCTCGTCACAACAAAACCCGGTTGCCATGTGGTATTAATTATTTTATCAAGGATACTTTCAAAAAATTGCTTGCCAAATAGAAGATTTGTAATATGAAGTTTTAAATCATTAATAGATTGGACATCCATTTGAGCTTTCACTTTCTGTCCCGGCAACCTGGTCACTGTCGTCGTTTGAATGAGATCATCTACAATGAGGAGAAATTGCGAAATACAATATTATATACAGAAATATTAGAAACACCCAACTTTAATGCATATTTCTATTACTTTAGCCATATTTTATCATAATATTAACTGTAAAAAAATTGTTTATATTGTATACTCGATTCGGTATAATCAAATGCAAGTTTGCTAATAGCACTTACACAAAGTAAGCGTGAATTTTCCTCTATTGGATATAGTGGAGCTGAAGCACACGCCTTTAAATTCGTAATTACCCGTCAGCATTTTCTCCGGGAAATTTTGTGTGTACACAACCTAATTGATGCAATATTTTGTTTAGTTATATTTCGTCGCCCATCACATTGCTTTTCCATTTTTTCTTTATAATTAAAATTAAATGTCGTACAAAGAAAATAATATACGACCATCACAATTCTTAATATATTTTTATATAGCATTAATATAAGATATGAGATGCCTAAATATTAAGTCGCCAAAAATATAATGTGAAATCAATTCTCCGATAGCAATGATATTATGATATCTGATAATAAAGGTACCTTGTAATTATTCAAGTCGGAAACAAATTTCGTTACTTTACTGAGGGACCATCCGGTCTCGGTAACATTTCGAAGTGTTAAAGTAAAACCAAAGTTCGGTACTCCTCTTCTGACTGTTACCTCTCTGGCAAAAAAAGGATCAAATGGGAGAACATTGTATTTCGACAAACCGGTTTTGAAATAAGGCCGTATTGCATTCAATCCTTCTCGTACACAGACGTCAAAACCTGACAGATTCGGGTGACAATTTTTAAAGTTGTCCTCTGAAAACATATAATTGACAATCCATCATAAATGAACATTACGAAAAAGATCGCTTGAAGAAAAATCTGCGATAGTCCAATTGAAACAAAGTAGAGAAATTATACACAATTAAACTATTTATAATAGCTTCAATTTTTAGCGGAAATTTACAAATTATCGCGAGAATACGTTTTAACATTGAATTTTAATATGTACTTATTAACATTGAATGAACACACGTAATCGCATATAATGCAACTTTCACTTGCAGGTATTCCGGTTTTGATAGTACCTACTATGCGTTCCTTGAGAACATATCACTCATTTCGCATTCTATTACAAAATAGGATATTACATTATATTATATAATATGTACATCAACAAATAAATAGCATGTCTTGTTTTTGCTGGTAGATATATTTTGGCGCACTTTTCCACAATTTTGAATATATTTTACGTTTGATTTTAAATAGTCATTAAGTTATATTATTCTATTTATTTTGTATTTGTTCAAGACTAGAACGCAATAATGTAAGTATTTTTTCTGATTTATAGTAATTTATAAAGAAAAAATAAAATTTTTCTCTTCTTTCTTTCCTTCATTGAAAATTGAAAACTATTGGAAATTTTTTGTAATTCAGCTCAACTACTTTCGTATATAATGCATCCATTTCTTTAAAGATTATATTTGTATTGTCAAAATTTATATATATGTCTTATCTATACATCATGTCTATATGTCAATTTAAACATACATATCAGATTTTAGCATAATAGTGTCGTAAAAACATAAAACTTAATTTCTTCTTTTTCTAATTAAATTAATATAAAATTCGCTATAATGCCCCTCGTAAAAAAAATCTAGTAGCGCAGTGATAACACTACTGAAATGTAGTAGTGGCACTGCTGGTATAGGAGTGACACTACTACATTTTAGTAGTGTTTTTACTGTATTAGTAGTTCTTTATTACTAGGGGCTTTCTATTCCTAATAAATTATTCATTCACAGTTTCATTATCATAGTTCATTTCGAAATATATGATGGCTGAAATGACTTATAGACAAAAAAATTAATTGCGTCACGAGGAAAAAGCGACGTAAAATTTGAAATACATAAATAAGTAGGACAAATGGGAATCAGCATGGATATTGGTACGCACTATTTAATTTACATGAAATTTGCTTTATTCTAAAGTCAAGCGTTTTGGCTATCTTTTTTATTGTTAGCCATTTTCAGTAACGAATTAAAAAATTACATTAAACTCTCGCTCTTAGTTTCTTAACGCGTGTTCTTTCACGTCCAGTGAGTGAGGAAGCAGTTATAGGGTATCTCCAATAGCTATCCGTGCAGTTGAAGGGCTGCATAGTCTAATTGTATGTCCTCGAACGTAATAAAACACACACTTTGCATCTTGGCAACGATACAATTAATAAATAATGGAAATGAATAAATAATTAAAATTAACAATGTAACAATGTAATAAAACTTGGTTAAAATAGTTAAAAGAGAGTTTAATGTAATTTTTTAATTCATTACTGAAGATGGCTAAGAAAGATAGTCAAAAACGTCTTTAGAATAAAGCAAATTTCACGTAAATTAAATAGTGCGTACCAATAACAACGCTGATTCCCATCTGCTTTACTTACTTATGTATTTTTAATTTGGGGAATCTTATTAGGTTATTGTTTTTAAAATTTGGCTTTGTGCATTATTTTAAGTGCGAATTTATAGTGTAATTGATGTAATCCTTAAGGCTTGATGTAATCCTTAAGGCTAAGTGAAAGTAATCAATTTTGCACCAATCTCTCGCCATAATTAATACTCCTTTTAAAAAGACTCAATTACGTAATTATCTATTTAATCGATGTATAAGTGAATACAAGTTTCAACAGTAATTTAATAAGAAATTTTGCGAAGTATCGTATCTAACATTTTGCGAAGTGCGAATGTAGAGACACAAAATCTCTATATACGTCGTCTCATTTTCAAGATCCTATAATTAGATTAATAAAAACTTTGATTGAAAAGATCTTAAATATAATTAATTTATTTAACTTACAAATTTGATTGGACGCACAATTATTGGATTCAATTTTAAACAAATTGACTGTGTGTTTAATATAGAAACGGGTTAAACCGCGAAGTTAATCGTACTTGGTACAATACGTATTAGGCATTTTATTATTCGAGACATTTCACTTTTACATCGAAATTAGTACAACGGCATTATGTAACGAATCTATTGATTTCGACGTGAATTCCGCGCTTTTCTTACATCGAAAATAATACCGAGAACTCAAATTACCGGCGTCGGAGTTTATTGCACGTGCGGTCGTTGAAGTCACCGAGGCGTACTTACCGAATTCGATTGCAACTGAAGCGTGCAACAGTAACACAAAGAAAAAAGCTCTTAGCTGCATCTTTTCGTTTTCTCTTTCTCTCTTTCTCCCTGCTCGATAAGCCTGGAAGCACGCAAAAGAAAACACCTTGATGTCTATCGATACTCACGAACGATAGGAACGGCGATTCACTTGTAGTTATTACGCGGACGAGGAGCGCGCGTACCACGCACTTTCACTGTTTGCGATACATCTGAGAGGAGGGTTAGCGGACTGCACCGCTTCCGAGTCACGAAATTTTGGTGGAGATTTTACGTAATTTCATCGGCGAAAACATCGGGGAGAGGGGTAATACGTATGGATGTATTTGAGTGGGAGCAAGAAACGCCGTGAGAAGCCCTCCTTCTTTTCATTGGCATTTGGACCACTTCTTCGTACGTTAGCGATATAAGAGAGAAAACGCATGTTGTGCAGATAGATTACCTAACATTACATCGCGCGGTTTAAAGGCGGAACTTCGCAGTCGGTTATGGAATAGTACCTACTATAGTAATTTGATGCACGTAATATACTATAGCATTTTGATGCACGTAATATTGCATAAAACTTTACACTACGATCTACTCTACTAATTAAGATTTATATTTATTAAATATTGCTTATTTTTCTAAGCCATATCTGATCTACAAAGATCCACAAAGTACATATCTAAATTATATATTATTTACAATAGAAAATTGTTTACACTTTGTCAAACTATTATATGTAAAAGTCTGCTGTTATTAAGATTACGAACATGATTTAGATTTGATAATATACGGTTTATCATTTTTCTAGATTTTGTATGCTAAACAGAGTCTTCTCAGGATTAAAACAAATACACTTTATTACTTTTATTAACAATCATACAAACAAATTAAGTCACATAATTAACTTTCAGTTAATTATAAATGAAGTTTTTAGTATAAAATAAATAATATATGTTGTATTTTCTAAATTTCATTGATTTTAATAAGAAAAAAATAGTTGATCATTTCTTTAATGTAAATGTTATTTCCTAATAACAAAGTTTAAATTTAAATTATTTCGCAAATGTAAACTTTCTAATTCATTATGTACCTATTGAAATTTAAATTAATAAGTCCAAATTTTGAATAATTCAACTTCATTACATAATGATTGTAATTAAGTTTTATTTACAAGGTCGGACATTTAAAGTGTTACAAGTTTTTATTTTTGAAAGTATGTCATAGCGAAAAATGCTTCAGACAAAAATTGCATGGTCTGAAGAGGGACAAATAATGATAAAATCAATTTTCGGATCTTTAATGTCGATTCTTTAATGTCACATGATAATCATTATCATTTTTTTAAATGAAATTGTATGATTATTCATGATTTTTTCATATAATATGACACTTCTAATTATTTTGCATATAAAAATATTAAGGTAGAGATGTCGAAAAATCAATAATTTACGAGATATTTCATATATTTTACATTTTATTTTGACATAAAATTTAAAATATCCCGTAAACTTATTTATTTTTTGATAAATGTACTGAATACTTTTAGGAATAGAACAATGAGATGAATCAATTGATGTAAAGAAAAACCCAGTTGAATGTGTGAACAAGAAAAATACAGTTGCTGTTAAAAAAAATTATACAATTTGCGGTATGCAATTACATATCTTTTTTGAAAAGCAACATTGTATTTTTCACTATGATGCGTACTTTCAGATATACAACTTGTAACATTTTAAATGCTCCACTCTGAATATTTATGACTTTAACTAATTGCTTACCTAAGCTTTCAATGCAAAGTCCAAAAATATTGAAGATCAGCTTAGGAATGTGAGACATCAGCCGACTTGGCTGTCGTACTGAGACACTGTTCTCTAGTTGTAGCTTGATTCAACAAAGGAGTCTCTGATTCCTTGAAAAATACAAAAAAACGAAAAAGAGAAATACTGGTTTTAACAGTTCGCGTTTTTTGCAGTTGCATTTTTCGTTGATTACGAATTTCTCTCAGGCAGACGAGACATTACACGTGTCAACCATGCAAATAAACGGACGTTTGAAAAGTTCTCTCGCTAACATTGTACATTTCTTTTAAATTTTAAATATTATATTTGTATGAAATATAAAATCTTCTTTTAGAAAAATAAAGATAAATTTTCAAATACCATTTATAACATATTTAAATAATTTGTAAGTCCAAAATTTCTTGCATAGATTTAGTCAAGTATATTTATACAGGAAATTTTATAGGCAAAAGAGAGAAAGAGAGAGATACAATATTTTGTTACATTTTGTTAAAAAGAAATAAAAAACTTTATTATAATAAAAATTTAAAAGCTTTTGCTATTGCGTTGTTGTGTCCCTATGTTTTTTATGCCAATTTGATATTTGGCATGAAAATCGATTAGCTAAGGAAAGAGGGTTACTTTCCTAAAAAAACGAATCTGTCAATGAGAATAAGTAGATTTAGATTTATAACATCATCTCGTGAAGATGTATTGCGAGATGCGTTCATATTTTATTAAAAATTTTTTGTTTATCGAAATTAATAAATATTCAGTTTGAATATATATCACTTTTTGTGTGCTCAAGTAAGTGCTTGAATGCTTTCGCGAATTATTCACTATTATGTATATTTTTAATTATAATCAATTATTTGCATGGTTTATTTGCATGGTTGACACGTATAATGTCTCGTCTGCCTGAGAGAAATTCGTAATCAACGAAAAATGCAACTGCAAAAAACGCGAACTGTTAAAACCAGTATTTCTCTTTTTCGTTTTTTTGTATTTTTCAAGGAATCAGAGACTCCTTTGTTGAATCAAGCTACAA
>NW_012026846.1:601396-619279 GCF_000956235.1 Wasmannia auropunctata | reverse complement strand
TTCAGACGTGTGCTCTTCCGATCTTTTATTAAATATCAATTAATTTTACATAACAACACATGATATTCTTCGTTTCCCGTTTTCATGATTGTACTACAATCATCTGTACAAGAGATCAACACAATCATTCCGTTTTCTTTCGCGCGTGTATAATCTCAGAAATAACTCAATTAATAAGCTTCGAAAAGTGATACGTACGCTTGTCCAACGCGCGTATATCAAAGAGAACAAAAAATAAATTAGTCAAAATATTATATTTTGTACTTTAATACATGTAAATTTTATATTTACAAATAAAATATGTTTTAACTATATGTATTCTATCTTCTTGACAACTTCTATTCAGCAGATCACTAGCATAGATCTGTTACTAATAAATCACAGATCATATCACGAAGCAACAGTTCCTGGACGATCACAAAAGTTAAGCAACATTGGACTAGGTACATAGCTTAGATGAGTGACCACTTAAAAATACAAACTTATAAAATTAGTTTCCAAACCTATTTTTTTAATCATAATTTTGTCGTGTGTATTTTCTTTTATTTTCTGATTTATAATGCTGATTAATAAAATTTTGCGATCGTTCTTAGAATATTTCTGTGCTGTTGCATTCTTCCAACTATATTACATTGCAATGTTGCTATGATATTTCGTTGTAATATTACAAAAAGCGGCCATCTTAATGTTGTCGCAATCATACAACAATGATGCAGCAATGTTTTGCAACCAATTTGCAATATCGCAATATTTCAATGAAACTATTCTGCAATATATCAGCAATCTTTTTGTGCTGTATGGGAATCTTACTCGTTAGAATTTTTATACAATTATGTATAGTTTGTATATATGCAGGCTGTCGTCAGATATTTGTAAATATAAATTTATATCTTAAAACACAGTTATATAATAACACATCTTAAATGACATTAGAATAAATTCACTAATAATAATGTATATTAATTTTAAAATAATGGAAAAATTAAATTCCAGTAAAATCTTAAAAATGTTGTTAAACTGACTTAATTATTTGCAACTTGGCAAAAGAAAAAGTTTTAATAAATTAATATAAAAATTTATAGGCAGAAAACTTTTTTGGTTTCTCAATTTAATGTTTTCAAAATTTATTTTAGAGTCATTTTTATGCTGTAACATTTTTTTTATATTAAGAAGAATGAGTTAACCACGGAATACATGTCCATTCTATCGAAATCTCATTGCATAATGCAAACGGCTTAATTGCAGTCCAATGCAAACGACTCGTTACATCATACAGAGTACGGTATATTCTTACTGCGTTGCGTCCACAATTGCACTTTAACAACATGGACCTATTGTTTACATTGCATATAAGATTATTGTCTTACTTCATGAACTATCTTTGTAGTTTCGCAGTTTTATGCCAAGAATCCGGTTATTACCTGTCATATTCAGTCAAAATTAAAAGAAAAAATTACGATTTTTGTAATTTTTTTTAAATGGCTTCTGTATTATATAAAACCCGGTCTACAATTGCGTAAACGTAGACGTAAGTGGTTGTGAATTGTTGTAAATCGCAGTTGTAAGCTGCTGCTACTAGTTGTAAATTGTGAAAGATGGTTCAACTTTATCTTTCACGACTATGACTGCGTAAAACGTAAGCGCGTCAACCAATGAGAAGGCTGACACGTGTGTTGACACGTGATCGCGTCATCATAATTCTTGTTGTCTCGATACCGGATGCATGGAAATAATTAACGATCTGATTGTTCTCAAGGTTTTTATTGCGTTTTATAGTATGAATTAATATTATGGATAATATTATGGAATATAAAGAGAGCAGTACTCAGTTTGAAGACGCAGGTTCGTTGAATTTGTCTAGAGAGTTGTAATCAAGTTACAACATATCTTTACTTGATTGTAGATTAAATTATTGTACAACATTTACTGCATTTACTATTATACTAATACATTTATTACTTTACTACATTTACTACTACTTTCACAACTCTACGCCTACGTTTACGCAATTGTAAACCGGGCTTAAGATCCATAATATCAAGTGAACATTTTTCATTTAAATTTTAATAAGAACGTTACATATGACGGATTATATATACAAGATAAAAGGAGTTTAAAAATAGAATAAGGTACAATTTTTTAAAAAGCAGTTATTAAATAAAATTCCTTACACAATTCAAAACACAACAAATATTGATTTTATCTAAAATAATTATTTTAAACGTAATTATATTAAGATACGTCTTATTACGAGCATAACTTTCTTTTAAATAAAATCGCTTTTCAGATTGAAAAATTGATTTTATTTTATTTTTGATCCTTATAATTTTTTTTACAGAAATCAATTTTTTTTATATTTTATGCACAGAAATATTACGATAACGTAGTCAAAATATGGCTATACATTAAATTCTATGTAGAGATAAAATAAAAATAGTAGATCATATGAAAGTTTGTCTTATATTTTCTATTGCTTAATATTTTACAATTCTGGAGATATTCTGTAACCAAAGATTAATTTGCAAAATTCAATCTCTCCAGTGCTTGTTTCAACTTACTCTCTTTAAAAAAATTGCATGTCGATTTGCAAATACAATTTTCGTCATAATCAAATGCCGTTGTTGCAAATTTCTCATTGTGCAGCAACCCGGTGATTTATACGCGGGAGACACAGCGCAGACACACATCATGTCTCCTCAGGTAAGGCACTTTCATCTAGTCGTCTCCACAGTCCACGATCTGGGCAAGACTCGTCTGCTGTTGCAGACGACGAAGGAGGCGCAGGTGCATACATGTAGCAGCAGTGAAAGTATCCGCGAGTGCAACTACGATCTGCCGCGCACGTCTGTCAATGCCCTCTCTTGCATATAGTCAGTCTTGTTCTAACGGCGCCGTTTAACGCGCGATTCGAGTCTTCAGTTTCGAACTCGTCGTCGTATCCCTCGTATGATCCCTCCATCGCAATAAGATCCCAAGTGTCTAACTTCAGCAGAAGTTCGAAATCGCGAAATTGGATACCACAAGTCCTGATATAATCGAAACTTTCGCAAAACTTTCCGTCTTTGTCGTCGCCGCCGCGACTGTCCTGAAAAATTATGACCAAGAGGCTGCGGGCCATCCTCCTCCTTGTCGTCGGCTGCACGGCAACTCTCTCCTCCGACACCAACCGTGAGTAATTCAAACATTTTCTACGAATTTAAATTAGCGTCATCTTTGATATCTTCGCCGCTGAATATTCATACAGTTATAACCATACTTGAATTTGAATAAGCAAGAATAATATAATTTAATTGTACAAATAAATAAATGCTCTAATGATTTGCAATTGATTGTCGCTAAGAAATCAGATTGACATACGAAAAGATATACTAAATAAATTGCTTACAATTCAGAGTTGTATTATATTTATAAAAGAAACTCCGTAAATAAGACACAACCTATATAATTTTAAAATATTATGAGAACATCTAATTGTTTTATATATGCTAAAATATACTTTTTTTGTAATAATGGAAAATTTTCTAACTCAAATTACATGTAATTTCCTGCACGCAAATAGCTCCGCGCTGTCGCAAATGCCGGATCTTCGTTTCCGTAAAAAAGTACTATGTTGTAATCAAATATGTTCAAAGTACGGCAGAAACGTAAGCTTCTATCTTTATTTAAATTCAATAAGAAAAAAATTCATAATGATCTAAAATTATTAATAATGATCAATACCTATTTATCTGCAGATTTACATTATGAAATAGTCAACGGAAATGGATTAAAATGGATTGAAATTTTTTAATCCATTGATTGAAATGGATTGGCCTTCGTGGAAATGAATCGAATATCTATAAATCCAATCCATTTCCGTTTACTGGAAATAGAATAAAGCGCTCTAGAAATAGAATATAGCCGAAAAAAAAAAATACAAATTAAAGTACAGTAACACATATTATTCTTGTCGTGGATATTTGAATACATATATGTACGTGTACATACAATATGCATATGCTCTAATTATGCAATCTATTTATTGCACGCCGTACTAATAGTTTTCTGACGTGATTTTGCAAAGCATTAGAAAAAACGTCAGAAAAACAGCTCTTAGTATAAGTAACCTCTTGCAGCTGTACCAATCTGCAATACTTATATTCTTGAAGGTGCATTTTCGTCACGAGATAGTACTTTCACTTTTAACGCGGCTATAGAGTTTAACACGCTTTTTACTCATTGACGCTTTTACTTATACGATCTAGAACGTATAAGTAAAATTTCTCCTGCTCAATAAAGAATACAAAGAAGAATTCAACGAATCCTATAATGACCGCACGTTCAAAATAATGAAACGTACGTGACTACGCAATATACAGTCAGTTCAAGTATACAGTCGACACGTTTCTAATAACATTCTACTCGTAGCCGATTATGTGAAGCAATGTTCCAAAAGCGATCCGAAGCTGATAACTTGTCTGATCGACGCTCTACACCATCTGCGACCCTATCTGAAAGTCGGAATCCCCGAAATCGAATTACCCTCGGTAGAACCGTTCCGTGTAAGTTTGATCTATCTTAAATTGAATATAATACAGACAAGCAATATCAATCTGACGTTATTGCATTTAGTATAATTTATATCGATAGGTCTTTCTTTCCAAGAAAAAGCATTTTAAACAAGAAATTTCTTATTTTGTAATGTTTATAACATTACAAAGAACGAGACTTTGTCTACATTTCTCAATAATTTGTACTTTTTATTTGTTTTTATTCATAATGGATGTGTACATATTTGTTTAGAAATTTGTCCAGAAATTTTAAAATTTGTTAAATTTAAAAGAGACAGTTAATAAAAGATTGCCCACTCATTGCATGCGCGTTGTTCTTATTTGAAAAGTATTCGCCAATCTCGCGTATTTAAAATTCGACCTAATAAATTGTACTACGAAACGATATAGATATATAAAATGGATTTCTTATTTACACCGTTTTACATTCACTATCACACATTGTTCTGTCTATTCCAACAGATGGACGAACTGACTCTCTCTCTGACAGGTGGTATAAACGGATATAAGATTCAGCTACGGGACCTTTACATTAGGGGAGCTAGTAACTACACGGTAGAGGACATCAAGCTCGGCTCACCCTTCCAAGCCCTTATACGAATGCCGGCTCTTATATTAGACGCGCATTATTCCAGGCACGTAAATTCTGTACCTATTTATGAGCGGAAGACGAATATAAACATATCAGTGACTGAACATGTATCTATATCGGAACACGTATACAAAAACTTATTTCTAAATGCTTTTTTTCATAATATTATAATTTAATTAGAATCTTTAAATGTTTTTACAATTAAATTTTGATATTATAATAAAAAAAAAGCAATTGAGATTAATAAATTTTGTGTACGTTCAGATATAGATACATGTTCAGTCACTGGTACATTTACCGTACATACAAGTCAAACGAAGCATAAAATAATTTTTTAAATATATTATAATTTCCATGTGTATATAAATAAAAATTTTTCTATTTTAAAAGAATATGTAATATTCACTCCGTTTTATAAGCGGTAAAAACTGTAGTTTGATAAATTGTAAAAGACATATGATATAAACAATTATAATTTTTTATATTTAAGTAATGGAATATCTATTTAATTGAATTTCTATTTAATATCTATTTTATTTAATTTCTACAGTTCTGGTGTTTTAATAATTTTGCCTGCAAGTGGAAACGGTACGTTCCACGCGCGTTTCGGGGATGCTAGGGCACTAGTCAGAGGGACAGTCTCGACGAAATCGCAAGAGGGAAAGACGTATATGAACGTTGAAAATCTCGACGTCGTGCTCGGAGTAAAAAATTTGCAAATGCGAGTCAGCAAGATCTTCAATAACAATCGAATACTCAGTAAGCAAAACGCAGAAACGTAGTCTACAACAATTCATCTTTATGAATACTATACTGCTTTTTCAATTCTTAGCCGAGGCAATCAATCTCTTCCTTCGAGAAAATGGGCAAGAAGTGCTGAAACTGATGGAACCGCAACTAAAGAAGAAGCTATCGGCGCTCTTTGCTGGTATTGTCAATCAACTGTTGCGACACTTACCAGTGGAATCGTTCCTTATACCTTAAGACGTCTACATCGTATCTTCATTAGTTACCATTAGCTTCTTGTTATTGAAATCAACGATAGATTTTAAATATATGCACTTAAATAATGCGTTACAAAAAAGGTATTTTAGGCATTTTTTAAATTAAGAAGATAAAAGAAAAATACAATATGTAAATGCCCATTTAAATTGCTTTTCAATTTTTTAATAGTAAAATTTCATTTGGATACTTTCTAAGATTTAAATATTCTTAAAAAAAAGAAAAATAAATAACTGAAAAACTGTCACTGTTTTAATAGACAAAATTTATATACAACGTATTGTATCTAATTAATTATCTATACAAAGACGAAATTTTAGAAGTAAATAATTAATTATAGGTGACATAATGTTTATATGCTACTTTTTAATTGTTCGTTTACTTTCATGAAAACGTTAATTATGTGATCAATCAGAAATTGAACAAATTGCCTGAAGAGAGCATACAATTTTATATTCAAAGATTAATAGATAATTCTCGTTGATATTCTCCTAGAAAAAAAAATATATTACATGTTGATAGTAAATGTAATTGTTGCTTATATCATAGAGATATAATACATCGTTATTATATTAAGTTTCAGATGTGGTATTAGAGTTTTAGCGCACAATGGAATTATGGTATATATTGAGAGTAAAATGAATGTACCTTCTGTCATATAAATATATGATAAAAATTAATTATTTTAGTTCGTTTATATCCTTTTACATATAAATTATTATCTACTACGCTTTGCTTAATAATTGACAAATTGTTTAAACGCGATAGATCAACAATAATTTGGAAGAAAACCTTCAAGAGAGTCATAAAAATTATTCGGAAAATTATTCTTTGAATTTATACATCTACTGATACCCATCATATTATCCATGATATTTATTACGTCTGTGTGCTTTACATAAACAATCGCTAGTGAAAATAGCAGTAACACAATAATAGTAACAATGCTAAGAATAATCTATGTGTTTACACGTTACGTAATTATGCAATAAACTCGCCGCACTATTCACACGCATGTCGACGTCGTGCAAGACTAAGTAACACACTATCAGGAGTACGCACGGTGAGAAGTGACGAACTCGTCACGTCGGGATGTTCGCAGAGACTTTGGAAACAGAGGAAATTTCGCGTTCCTCCGCGCCGGCTTCGGGCGGTCGCCTAAAAAAAAAAAAATACATACTCGCGCCGACTTCGGCGCGAATTGGCGCTCCTTCGTTCATACATACTACGCTATATGTACGTGCCCTAGCGGGAAGGAACGTCTTCTCGGGGACTTCAAGGGAACGTCTTCGAGAAGGATATCTTCGATAAAACGCGATTTCCGATCTCGGTGAGACGTTCGTCCCAGCTCTTCGTGAGGAACGGCAGCATCTGGCGATACAAAGTCGGCCAATATTCGTTGACGAATTTCATGGCGGCGTTATCTGAAAGTGAAAATTCTGTGAGAATCTGTGCGTGTATGTGTGTGTGTGTGTGTGTGTGTGTAAGATGATGTGACGATCGCGCCACGAAGAATGCCGTCGCATAAAAAAGGCATATTAAGTGTATTCGTAATCTGCATTATGTAACGAGAGAGATTACGGCATAGGTATCAGAGTTTCCCATCGAATAATTATCCAGGAATTGCTGAAGTGATATAACAAGACAATTAGGAATAATGAAACAGTAGACACAACTACGGCAATAAGAACGGAAAGAATACAATGTCTCGCGTCCAGTGTCTCTTTTTTTTTTTATGTAGCTTAAGAGAAGAAAATGGATTTATTGTTCAGGGAAATGTGAAAATTCGATAAACGCTCATCTCAGCTAAAAAATACGTTGAACAGTTTACTTACTGAGTTCCTCGTTACCGTTGAACATGTCACTGAACCAAATCTGCATCTTTCCGACCTCCGGATTTAGTTGGAAATGTTCGAGCGTCCATCTGTCGTTAGCTACAGGTCCTTCCAGTATCCACGTGCTTTTAATGTCCTCCATGCTAATGTTAAAGAATCCTGCCGCGATAGACAAGATGCATTAATCTCGCGAATAATTTAATCTTAATAAATTTTATACAAATATTTAAACCTATTTTGTTTATAAAATCAAAACTTTAAAAATTTGAAAATTACATATAAAATCAAAATCAGAATTACATTTATGAATTATTATTAGAATAATAATTCATAAATGTAATTCAATGTAATTCAGTGTAATTCATAAAATTTCATCAAACAATAATGGAATTACATAAAATTGAAAAAATTAAATAAAGTAACAAGCATCTGTTCATAGAAAGTGCATATATAACAATATCTTCTTTTGTATTTCCAATATTTTTCAATTTTATGATATTTCGCATATATATTAGAAATATTATCGGTATTAAAAGTAATTAATCTGTACCTACCGTGACCGCCAATTTGCATCGCTCCCACTTGTCCTTCGGCTTTGTAATTACCCTCGATGAGCGCCTTCGGCAAATCGGCATCAAGCTCCAATTTGAAGAAATTATCGGAATGCTGCGGTCTCACAGCCTTGAATTGAGCCTTCGCAAGTCCATAGACGTTAACATTAGTCACTGTTATGTCCGCTTTTAGTTCTTGGGTTTCGTACATGGTTCTCTGCTCTTCGATAAAGTATGGATCCAAGACTGGTATGTCGAGTTTCGGAATACCTTCGGGAAAAGATTAAAACTCGTTTAAATGTATAATATATTAACATAAATTAAATAATGACAAATCGGTTTTCATTCATAAGCGCGCGCGCGCACGCACGCACGCACGCACACACACACACACACACACACACACACACACACACACACACACACACACACACACACACACACACACACACACACACACACACATCACTTTTAAATATAATACAGACTTGATAATTTCGAGTAAAGAGAAATTAGTTATTAATATTCTGTTTTTAATACCTTGGATGAAGTTTGGCCATGCTTCTTGCAATGCAAGTCTCAAGCAAGACGAATAGTCATCTGCATCATGGTTGCAGGTTTGCACAGCTGCGTAAAAATATATAATATATATATTAATAATAATAGTATCTACATTAAAATTATTTAAATATGATTAAGTTGCGGTAAAAAATAATAAAATCGCAATCTTTTTATTAGCATTACTTGACTATTGTTCATTTTGATGCTAATTATTTCAACATTTAAAATTAACTTTCAATTCTAGTAAATATTTAATTAGTATATATTTATCATTATGAGTCACTCTGACAGGATCTGGCACAAACTGGCTTAGGAAATCCTATATACAAGCTTTGAATTTATTGTGGTTAATGTTAATGAAACCTTTCCTTTCTCCGATAATAAAACTAGCCACAAAATGCATCGATCAGTTGCATATCAGTTTTCGTAAAAACTGTTTTTCGCCAAAGAAAAACAGAGAGAGTGAGAGAGAGAATGAAATTAGCATAATTAGCGGTTGAAACGTGTGAAAAATGGTAAAAGTATATGATTAAACGTTTAAACTTGTGCAATTATTATCCGTTCAACCGTAAATATAAATCTGCACACATGCAAACTTATTTGAAATTACTAGTCATTCTGTTATAAATGTAAACATAACTTTATGCATAAATTTTAATCTTAAATATTAAAGAATATTTAATTTGACTACCTTTCAATTTTGCCTCAAGCAAACCAATTAATAAAAAAAAATTTTATTAACTTTGATATTTATAATAACAATTTTTTAGAGTATACAGAAAAAACTGGTAAGATAAAAACGAATTTATAATAAAAATAGTTCGGTCATTTCTTTTCTCAAGATGTAGTTGTGTAAGATTATGTATTTGCGATTATTGCATTAGATTGATTAGATCGATAGATCGGTTAAAAATTACAAGACAAATAGTTATAGATTTTTAAAATAAAATAATTATTAACACAATTAAAAAATGCCAAAATTGAAAAACAAAAATAAAGTGTTGAAAATAACATATACTTATATATAGGTATATATATATATAACTTTCTTTTTATTTTGGGTACTTAAACGTTCTCACAAGGTTAGTTTAATAAAAGAATTGTGTTAAAATATTTTTATTCGCTCATACTCTAATTTGATTTGCTTTATGATAATAATCCTTTTTATCGTTTTAATTTCTTGAAACCAGTTGCTTATTCTGCATGGAGAAAGCAAAAGTAGTATCTGAGTCATAATTAATGTATCAATAAATGCATTGACGATTCTGTTATTTTGTTTGTACAATTGATCTATAACTTATAATTTACATAACAAATAATAAGGAAGAAAGGATCAAATTCGACTGAAACTAGATGTTGGTTGTCTAATAATATTCTTATTTTTTAAATCTTTAAATTTCGGCTATCATAAACTGCAGGCCAATTAGTGTCGGTCTTTAAGAACGCACTCATAAAGTCGAAATGCTATCACAAATTAAATTAATCGTCAATTTGATAATGAGTTTAATATAAAAGAAACCTTTATCTGCTTGTATATAAAAATTATAGACAAATAATGTCAAGAACATCGTAGAACAGAGTTATCAATGTTATCAACGAATAACATTTATCTCCAGCAAACTGTCATAACGGCACATGAATTTTACAAGAAATTTTGTGACATATAAAAATAACTGTCATAATAGCACATGAATTTTACAAGTTAAAAAATGCACACGTTTCTATCCGCACGCTGAAAGTGATATCTAAAATTGTTATTATAAATATCGAAATTAAATTGACATTTTTCTGATTAATTAGTTCTTGCTCGAGGCAAAATTGAAAGGTAGCGAAATGAAATTAAATTTAAAATTATAAAAATAATCCTCAGATCTTAGGCAAAGGGAAGTAGTTCAACAAAGGACTTACGAAGCTCCAAATCCTGAGCCGCGGCGAGCACAAACGCGGTAGCGCAGAATAGAACGAGTGCGTAGAACGACATCCTGCCTGGTTAAAAATCCTGGCAGCTAGCCTGGCCAATTATAAACACACGGTTTATATAGTTTCCCGGCCCAAGGACTCGGCAAAGATACGTTGCAAAATTGCATGTCATTAAACACGTGAGAGGCGAGGAGCAGCGGTACTTGATCAGCGGCAATAAACTAAAGCGTGGCTGCGACAGTTCTGCTTCTCTTTTGTTCATGGCATCTCTAACAGGTGGTGGAGAAAACGAAGGGGATGACTGCTTGTGTCATGGATTTTAAGTTATATTGCTGTTTTATAGAATTTTATACGTTTTAAAAAATCAAAAACGATTACTTGATCCAAATGCTACTTTTTTTTATCTTACGATTAATTCACTGATACGCGAAGATGGAAAATTTACATTTTAGTTGCTGAATAAAGAAAATTAATTTAAATAAAAAAGATAAAAAAGAGAAAAACCAACATAAATAGAAAATATTACCGCTTCAAAAACAAAGAAGAAAAATTCTGTTTTGAGAAAAGAGAGAATAAAATATTCTCTGACAGAAATCAACATTCATAAAGAAAAAAAAGAAAATACTTCGACTATCTTTTTGGTTCATCTTATTTTTTTTCAATTTCTTTTTCTTTGTCACAGCATCGGCATTTTGGGCTTGGAGCAATTAAGTTCACTATATTGTTACGCCTTGTGAGGCAATTTAAGTTCTAAGAACTGCGTAGCAGTAAGATGTTTAACCTTTTGGAATTTAAAATGAGATAAATGTATATTTATGCTATAGACAAAGAAATGCAAAAGAAGAAATAAATAAAATATAATTATAACAGCAGAAATTAACTAATATATTTTAAAGTAAAACTAATATAATATAAATCTAACAGTTTTGTCTCATTGTGAAATAATGTAATAATCTAATGAAATTAACAGTGACAGCTTCATTTTATCTTTTATAAGTATGAATAAATAAATATTGTACAATTTATTATTTTTCAATAATTTTATATTAATGTTAAATAGAAAAGAATTTTTTAAAACGTGTTTTCTTCAGTTAAACAACAATTTTATTTATGCCTACCTTCACATGTTCAATGTTACATCTGTAATGTAAATGTCGTGTATGTCATCTAATTATTACTCAGAGACTTCAAAGAATACAATATGGAAATTCTTCCTCTGATTAAGTATTATATAAAAAACAATTATTATTATAAATATCATAGTAATAATTGTTTTTTTTAATTTATATAATAGCCATTAAAGGTTTAATTAACTGCATCATTATACGAAGCTAGAACAGCCTTCCAAAACAGACTTACGTCATCGACATTTATTACACAGCTATTAAGAGATATGAATGTTGATATATAACGATGGGAAAAAATTCTATCTACCCATAAGCATAATCAAATAAGCTTGACTGATGAATTGCGCCGATAGACAAATTAATTATGCAGATAACGATAAGACAGCGGCATCAGGAAATGCTTTAGAATTCCGGTGGAGCTTGCTCTCTTCGCGATCTTAACGTAAGCTCACGCGAACTCCGAGCGAATGGACTTCCGTGACCTTGTGACCTTGCATGCACCCTCGCAACGCGAGCAATCGGCGATCGGCGATCACGCAAGTGTGCCGACTTGCAAACGCCTGATCGCGTCACACCTCGCGTTTATCTAGCCGCGATGGAATTAAGATCAGATCATGAATGCGCGAAGTAGCTACCCTTGGAACAGATCGCGTCGACGACTATAGAAACGAGTTTCACTAAGGACGTACGCGGGAGGAGGTACGGGAGGAGGGGGGAAAAATGGAGATTCCGAAGGCACGATGCCACTCTCGATGAGACTCCAATCTGCAGCGGTAATTGTACGCGGCGAGCATGCACCGATATGTCACAGTGCGCCGAAGTGCGGAGGCTGTTATATGGACCAGCGGTTACATGGACAACTATGAATGGTGCACGCGTGAGCTTTCAATCCTTTCTCATCTCAGGTGCCCCACCTCGCGCAGTCCTAGAATCTCCTCGCGGAATGACACTCACGTTTTCATTTCACTTTCAAGTACAACACAACGCGGCTCGTTTGTATACACGGTGGTATTGCCATCAATACTAATAGAGCAATCTATATATTAGTACTAATCACTGTAATCTTTGTACTCAAGATATCCTATTCATTCACATAGAAAATCACAGATATTATACCCGTGAATTATCGAGATAATCTGGCAAATACTTGAAATACTTGGGTAATTACCGAAGTTATTAGGCATCTAAGTATTGACGGTATTAATTACTATGCTCCTTCTAATTATGTACTATTGCAAATAACTTAGGCGTAGGAAAATGAAAGCTCAGTAGACTAATATGTTTCTCCAACAAGCTGCAATATATTTAATTTTTATTTAGTTTCTTTATTGTTTTAATTTTTCAATTTAAACGAACTGCATGAATTTTATCCCGAAGATAATCATGTCGTAAAATCGGATATTTTGTATTTTTTTTTCATCTCCCCTTACGAGAAAGCAACGAGTAAGTTTTATCTACATTTAAACAATTTTAAAATTATGCATTTGAAAAGAAATTGGCTATAAGTCTTTGTTCTCCATTATAAAGTATTAAAAAAAAATTATAAAGGTTTTCATTTTATTATTATTATTATTGTTAGTATCATCCGTATTTTTAATTAATAGAATAAATGAAATAAATGATTACGACATAATATATCCTTGTATCATGAAGTTCTCTTGAATTAGCTAAGCTAAGTATAGGTTCTCAGTCTTGATCATTTGTGTTTCCTATTTCATTGTCATGCAGAGGTGGGCGGTTAATTTAAGAGAAACGTAGGTCGCACTTACTTGGTCTCTTCTAATAAACATCTGCAACAGTGTTACGTGTGACATCTGGCATAATGAGGCGTGCAGATAATGAAGGAGCGCATCATGAATTAGCTAAATGCCAGTGTTTAGATTTCGCAACTACTCAATGTTTTCCTCGTTGGCTTTACAAACAATAATAATGCATAATGGGTAGCACGCACCGCCGATTTTTATCCGTACATTAAGAAGAGCGACAACATCCGATATACTTAAAAAAATAAAAATAGAATATAGTTTACATCCATAATTTAATCTTTATCTTAATAACATGATAAATTAATTAGTATTATTTAACATTCAAAATTATGCATAAAAAGTATCTAACTTTCGTCGCTGCTATTATTTTTAATGTGCTTATATTTAATGTAGATCAACATATATTCGAATAAGCGTTTAGCGTAATGCGATAAACAGCTGCCAATATTTCTGCCCGACATCTTTCCCGCGTATGACACAAATTGCACATGATAATCTGCATAAATGCACTCGCGCGGATCAATGAGCGTGAGCGATAGTGCACTGAGTCCTTGTGGAGGTAAAAAAAAAGACAGTCCTTGTCGGATTAAAAAAGAAAGACGCGCATAGCGATTAGAAACGATCGACGCGTCTTTTCCTTCCCCCGTCGCGCAAAAAATGATCGGGTAGGTGTGTACGTCTCTTCTGTCAGTGGTGCTTTAGCTCATTTACAGACCTTAAATGTTCATTTTACATCTTTGTTATATATTAACAAAAATAAAACTTAAATCTACACAAATTATCGTTTTTCTCATTTTTTTTAAGACTTTCAGGACTTCAGCGATTTAGAAGAAAAAATAAAGAAGAAAAGAGGGGAAGACTGATCGTGTGAGAAAATGTCATTCAGACACACAAAGTAACAAAAATTGTAAATAAAATTGATTTTGGAAAATATGTATGGCTATCGTCGATCCGCAAAATGCAACACACGGACGCGCAATATAAATTTTTTCGAATTTTTCTTTGTTCCGGATCTCTTAGACCTACATAATAAAACGTCATTGCTTCTCGTTGGTTCAGAAGAAAGATATGTAGGTCTTTCGAGTATAGCATTGGCTTGTTTATACCGATCACCATTCACTTAACAGTGACCGCTTGCAGCTACCCGGCGCGTACGTTATCACTAATGAAACGCACACAGCCGCGTCGCACACTCCACCGCGCGCCATTGCACAATGATTGGTATAATTACGTTTTAACGTTTCGCATTTGGTCCGTGAACCACGAAACAAACTGGGTGTGCAATTGGGTGACGGTGGTGAGATGAAGAATCAAACTAGCCCGTTCATAAAACAGTGTCAATGACGTCAATGTTGTATTACATGTCACCGCGACATTGCAGCAAAGAGCAATCCGCGCTAAATTAAATATTTAGATGCAAATATAATATTTTTGTGTACAGATATCGTAAGTCTTTAAGACATATTAGAGTCTTAAAGATGTTAAAATTGACGTTTTTTTAAAAGAACCAAAACTTTTATAAATAGGCATGTTGTCTGGGTGTGTAAAAACAAAATACATACTCTCGTGACAATATATATGATATATAATTGTTATAAATATAAATGCGAATTTATAAAGCATTTGTATAGTAAAAAGTAATAAACTTTCTATTGCATTAAAACTGTACCCGGTCAGATATTTATGTCGATTGAAATTATGACGATTAAAAATTTTTTATTGATAATTAATAATGTTGATACTTTTCAATTGTCTCAGAATTCCAATAATAAAACACGAAAATTTATCTTAATTCAGAGAGAAACCCGAGAGTGAATATGCCTGCGTTTTAAGTAAAACCTGTTCACTAGCGCCTCTATGTATATAAATCGTGTTTATTAAACTACGTAGTCATATCTCTGTAAATTTCCAATAGATAACACGCTATATTTTTTTATAAGTATTAAAGATCAAATAGATATAATATATTCTCAGTATTAAAATATCAAATCCTAATCCTCTCTTCTAATCTATTCATTTTAAAGCAACGGATTTACTAAATGTATAATATATATAGAATTTCTTACCGTTAGTTTATTAATTATGTAGATACACTTACATGTATAACATTAAAATTAGATATTCACAATACGTACTAAAGCAATGGAAATGTAAAAGGAATCATCGTTGAATCATTAGCATTTACTTCATCCCATCCAACATGCAGCTTCATACTTTTTTCTTGCCACAAGTCCTTGTGTATAGAAGATATGGCACCTAACCAAGCCTGAACATAACACGGTAAAGTTTAATCAAAATTGTGATGTCATAACAAAAAAAGAATTTTATCATACCCGCTGACAATGAAATGCCCATGCATAAATCATTCTGTTGTCTACTTTTATAGATAACTTCTTCGTTTTTTGTAGCATTTTTATTGCAGCACTTTTTCGCGACTGTATCATATAATAGTAAGCTTTCATCAACATGTACCTGCGACCATTTCGATTTCTTAAAATAATTCTTTGGATAAAGTATTGAAGTTTTAATGTACTATCAAAATAATTTTAAATTATAATATTTAAAATTATTTTACACAAGTAATAATATAAAATATAATGAATTCTATATATAAATAAAATAATTGTTAATAATAAATATATACCTGGGAATTGCAATTTTTACGATATTTGTCATATTTTTGATACGCTTGAATTCATTATTAATTTCCGTTAGCGTGTTTAATGCGTTTATGTTTTTGTTAGTGACTTCCTTCACTGCAAAATTGCAACTTTGTTTTACTTTGATAATAATTTTACACATACATCGCATAATATTCAAATATTCATCCACACTTTATTACCATACAAAATTAACAGTCCCTCGAGTTTCTTTAACGCGGTAATCGTCGCTGCCACCTTGTACTCGTCCGCTATACTCTCGGCCGTCACGTTCCTGCTGTTCCAAACTTTCGCAGCTTCCCACTGTTGCGTTCTGATGCACCTTCAATAGTTAATGCATATTAGAACGAAAAATCACAAATTTTTACTTCTATTGTGTAATAACAACGTATTTTTTCGATTTATTCTGATTTTACACAAAGCGAAGGTTCTCATATTTACCACAACCACATAGACGTGAAATATCGCCTTTCCGCCTCGGGATCATGCAGGCTGATTATAGACTCTCCTTCCTGAAGATAATATTTGTCGCAACTTCGTAACGAGAGAACCGTGAGACCGGTGTCTAGTTGCACATCGGCGCAAATGGCGTAATACCAAGTACGACCCGACTTGTCCAAATTGTTTCGCGATACAAATTCTGTGGATTCAATTTTAGAACATATACTTTCCTTATACGTAATTAAAACATCGATTTGCTTAATTTATTACATAGTTATCATAAAAATAATTATCATATTACATAGTTATCATTTAACGAATATAATTAAGATTTGTTAATAAGATTTAATTAAGATCATTAAGATTTAAATTAAGAGAAGATCAAAATATATATATATATAACGGTCATAACAGGATCTTGGTGCTTCTAATATTTCTGTGTAATTTTACATACATATTCTAGTTTCAACAAACTGCGTGCCGTTACTTTCGGATTCAACACAGCTCTTTGCTTGAAACATAACTGTATTATCACTATTATTAAATCCTGGCTGAGATAATATTTTTTGCAGCAAATAATTCTTTATATCGCATCGTGGGAAGGAAAGATTTATTATAGATGCCGGTAAGCATCAGTGTTTATTACGTAAATTGATTATCAATTTAATAATCGTGATAATACAATTATATATATACATATATTTATATATATGTTATTTATATCATTTATATATTTATATCAATTTAATAAATACTAATGCTTACCGGCATCTAATAAATCCTCCCTTATTATCTCAGCCAGGATTTAATAATAGTGATAATACAGTTATGTTTCAAGCAAAGAGCTGTGTTGAATATATATATATATATATATATAT